>NW_027490491.1:0-180771 GCF_050948175.1 Xylocopa sonorina | reverse complement strand
GATGTCTAGGTATCGTAGCGATAGTGTTCTAATGCTTCCTAAAACGCGATATCGCATCTCATTTCTATGTTTCATGGTAAGATATAATATGATTTGCGAAGTGTTATGTATTCCTCGTCTACACTTCAAATGAATGTAAATGCGACACTTCCTTGCTAGGAAATAGCGTTTGCAGATGTCTACCTAAAGTAGCAATAGAGTTCTAATGCTTCTTAAAACGCGAAATCGCATCTCATTTCTATGCTTCATGGTAAGATATAGTATGATTTGCGAAGTGTTATGTATTCCTCGTCTACACTTCAAATGAATGTAAATGCGACACTTCTTTGCAAAGAAATAGCGTTTGCAGATGTATACATATCGTAGCAACAGATTTCTAATGCTTCTTAAAACGCGATATCGCATCTCATTTCTATGTTTCATGGTAAGGTATAATATGATTTGCGACGTGTCATGTATTCCTGGTCTACACTTCAAATGAATGTAAATGCGACACTTCCTTGCTAGGAAATAGCGTCTGCAGATGTCTAGGTATCGTAGCAATAGAGTTCAAATGCTTCTTAAAACGAGATATTGCATCTCATATCTATGTTTCGTGATAAGATATAATATTCATTGCGAAGTGTTATGCATTCCTCGTATACGATTCAAATGAATGTAAATGCGACACTTCCTTGCAAGGAAATTGCGTTTGCAGTTTTCTACGTATCGTAGCAATAGAGTTCTTATGATTCTTAAAACGCGATATCGCATCTCATTTCCATCTTTCATGGTAAGATATAATATGATTTGCGAAGTGTTATGTATTCCTCGTCTACACTTCAAATGAATGTAAATGCGACACTTCCTTGCTAGGAAATAGCGTCTGCAGATGTCTAGGTATCGTAGCGATAGTGTTCTAATGCTTCCCAAAACGCGATATCGCATCTCATTTCTATGTTTCATGGTAATATATAATATGATTTGCGACGTGTCATGTATTCCTCGTCTACACTTCAAATGAATGTAAATGCGACACTTCCTTGCTAGGAAATAACGGATGCAGATGTCTACGTATCGTAGCAATAGAGTTCAGATGATCCTTAAAACGCGATATCGCATCTCATTTCTATGTTTCATGGTAAGATATAACATGATTTGCGAAGTGTTATTTATTCCTCGTATACACTTCAATTGAATGTAAATGCGACACTTCCTTGCTAGGAAATAGCGTCTGCAGATGTCTAGGTATCGTAGCGATAGAGTTCTAATGCTTCTTTAAACGCGATATCGCATCTCATTTCCATGTTTCATGGTAGGATATAATATGATTTGTGAAGTGTTATGTATTCCTCGTCTACACTTCAAATGAATGTAAATGCGACACTTCCTTGCAACGAAATAGCGTTTGCAGATGTCTACGTATCGTAGCAATAGATATGTAATGCTTCTTAAGACGCGATATCGCATCCCATTTCTACGTTTCATGGTAAGATATAATATGATTTGCGAAGTGTCAAGTATTCCTCGTCTACTATTCAAATGAGTGTAAATGCGTCACTTCCTAGCATGGAAATAGCGTTTGCAGATGTCTACGTATCGTAGCTATAGATTTCTAATGCTTCTTAAAACGCGATATCGCATCTCATTTCTATGTTTCATGGTAAGATATAATATGATTTGCGAAGTGTCATGTATTCCTCGTCTACACTTCAAATGAATGTAAATGCGACACTTCCTTGCTAGGAAATAGCGTTTGCAGATGTCTACCTACTGTAGCAATAGAGTTCTAATGCTTCTTAAAGCGCGAAATCGCATCTCATTTCTATGTTTCATGGTAAGATATAGTATGATTTGCGAAGTGTTATGTATTCCTCGTCTACACTTCAAATGAATGTAAATGCGACACTTCCTTGCAATGAAATAGCGTTTGCAGATGTCTACGTATCGTAGCAACAGATTTCTAATGCTTCTTAAAACGCGACATCGCATCTCATTTCTATGTTTCATGGTAAGGTATAATATGATTGGCGAAGTGTCATGTATTCCTCGTCTACACTTCAAATGAATGTAAATGCGACACTTCCTTGCTAGGAAATAGCGTCTGCAGATGTCTAGGTATCGTAGCAATAGAGTTCAAATGCTTCTTAAAACGAGATATTGCATCTCATATCTATGTTTCATGATAAGATATAATATTCATTGCGAAGTGTTATGCATTCCTCGTATACGATTCAAATGAATATAAATGCGACACTTCCTTGCAAGGAAATAGCGTTTGCAGTTTTCTACGTATCGTAGCAATAGAGTTCTTATGATTCTTAAAACGCGATATCGCATCTCATTTCCATCTTTCATGGTAAGATATAATATGATTTGCGAAGTGTTATGTATTCCTCGTCTACACTTCAAATGAATGTGAATGCGACACTTCCTCGCTAGGAAATAGCGTTTGCAGATGTTCTACGTATCGTAGCAATAGATACGTAATGCTTCTTAAACGCGATGTCGCATCTCATTTCTATGTTTCATGGCTAGATATAATATGATTTGCGAAGTGTTATGTATTCCTCGTCTACACTTCAAATGAATGTAAATGCGACACTTCCTTGCAAGGAAATAGCGTTTGCAGATGTCTACCTATCGTAGCAATAGAGTTCTAGTGCTTCTTAAAACGCGATATCGCATCTCATTTCTATGTTTCATGGTAAGATGTAATATGATTTGCGAAGTGTTATGTATTCCTCGTCTACACTTCAAATGAATATGAATGCGACACTTCCTCGCTAGGAAATAACGGATGCAGATGTCTACGTATCGTAGCAATAGAGTTCTGATGATTCTTAAAACGCGATATCGCATCTCATTTATATGTTTCATGGTAAGATATAATATGATTTGCGAAGTGTTATGTATTCCTCGTCTACACTTCAAATGAATGTAAATGCGACACTTCCTTGCTAGGAAATAGCGTCTGCAGATGTCTAGGTATCGTAGCGATAGAGTTCTAATGCTTCCTTAAACGCGATATCGCATCTCATTTCCATGTTTCATGGTAGGATATAATATGATTTGCGAAGTGTTATGTATTCCTCGTCTACACTTCAAATGAATGTAAATGCGGCACTTCCTTGCAAAGAAATAGCGTTTGCAGATGTCTACGTATCGTAGCAATAGATATGGAATGCTTCTTAAAACGCGATATCGCATCTCATTTCCACGTTTCATGGTAAGATATAATATGATTTGCGAAGTGTCATGTATTCCTCGTCTACTATTCAAATGAGCGTAAAAGCGACACTTCTTTGCAAGGAAATGGCGTTTGCAGATGTCTACCTATCGTTGCAATAGAGGTCTAATGCTTCTTAAAACGCGATATCGCATCTCATTCTATGTTTCATGGTAAGATATAATATGATTTGCGAAGTGTTATGTATTCCTCGTCTACACTTCAAATGAATGTAAATGCGACACTTCCTTGCAACGAAATAGCGTTTGCAGATGTCTACGTATCGTAGCAATAGATATGTAATGCTTCTTAAGGCGATATATCGCATCCCATTTCTACGTTTCATGGTAAGATATAATATGATTTGCGAAGTGTCAAGTATTCCTCGTCTACTATTCAAATGAGTGTAAATGCGTCACTTCCTAGCATGGAAATAGCGTTTGCAGATGTCTACGTATCGTAGCAATAGTGTTCTTATGATTCTTAAAACGCGGATAAACGCATCTCATTTCTATGTTTCATGGTAAGATATAATATGATTTGCGAAGTGTTATGTATTCCTCGTCTACACTTCAAATGAATGTAAATGCAGCACTTCCTTGCTAGGAAATAGCGTCTGGAGATGTCTACGTATCGTAGCAATAGATTTTTAGTGCTTCTTAAAACGCGATATCGAATCTCATTTCTATGTTTCATGGTAAGATATAATGTGATTTGCGAAGTGTCATGTATTCCTCGTCTACACTTCAAATGAATGTAAATGCGACACTTCCTTGCAAGGAAATAGCGTCTACAGATGTCTACGTATCGTAGCAATAGAGTTCTTATGATTCTTAAAACGCGATATTGCATCTTATTTCTATGTTTCATGGTAAGATATAATATGATTTGCGAAGTGTCATGTATTCCACGTCTACACTTCAAATGAATGTAAATGCGACACTTCCTTGCTAGGAAATAGCGTCTCCAGATGACTAGGTATCGTAGCAATAGAGTTCTAATGCTTCTTAAAACGAGATATTGCAGCTCATATCTATGTTTCATGATAAGATATAATATTCATTGCGAAGTGTTATGCATTCCTCGTCTACGATTGAAATGAATGTAAATGCGACACTTCCTTGCAAGGAAATAGCGTTTGCAGTTGTCTACGTATCGTAGCAATAGAGTTCTTATGATTCTTAATACGCGATATCGCATCTCATTTCTATGTTTCATGGTAAGACATAATATGATTTGCGAAGTGTTATGTATTCCTCGTCTACACTTCAAATGAATGTAAATGCAACACTTCCTTGCTAGGAAATAGCGTCTGCAGATGTCTAGGTATCGTAGCGATAGAGTTCTAATGCTTCTTTAAACGCGATATCGCATCTCATTTCCATGTTTCATGGTAGGATATAATATGATTTGCGAAGTGTTATGTATTCCTCGTCTACACTTCAAATGAATGTAAATGCGACACTTCCTTGCAAAGAAATAGCGTTTGCAGATGTCTACGTATCGTAGCAATAGATATGTAATGCTTCTTAAGACGCGATATCGCATCCCATTTCTACGTTTCATGGTAAGATATAATATGATTTGCGAAGTGTCAAGTATTCCTCGTCTACTATTCAAATGAGAGTAAATGCGTCACTTCCTAGCAAGGAAATAGCGTTTGCAGATGTCTACGTATCGTAGCTATAGATTTCTAATGCTTCTTAAAACGCGATATTGCATCTCATTTCTATGTTTCATGGTAAGATATAATATGATTTGCGAAGTGTTACGTATTCCTCGTCTACACTTCAAATGAATGTAAATGCGACACTTCCTTGCTAGGAAATATCGTTTGCAGATGTTTACCTATCGTAGCAATAGAGTTCTAATGCTTCTTAAAACGCGATATCGCATCTCATTTCCATCTTTCATGGTAAGATATAATATGATTTGCGAAGTGTTATGTATTCCTCGTCTGCACTTCAAATGAATGTAAATGCGACACTTCCTTGCTAGGAAATAGCGTCTGCAGATGTCTAGGTATCGTAGCGATAGTGTTCTAATGCTTCCTAAAACGCGATATCGCATCTCATTTCTATGTTTCATGGTAAGATATAATATGATTTGCGAAGTGTTATGTATTCCTCGTCTACACTTCAAATGAATGTAAATGCGACACTTCCTTGCAAAGAAATAGCGTTTGCAGATGTCTACGTATCGTAGCAACAGATTTCTAATGCTTCTTAAAACGCGATATCGCATCTCATTTCTATGTTTCATGGTAAGGTATAATATGATTTGCGAAGTGTCATGTATTCCTCGTCTACACTTCAAATGAATGTAAATGCGACACTTCCTTGCTAGGAAATAGCGTCTTCAGATGTCTAGGTATCGTAGCAATACAGTTCAAATGCTTCTTAAAACGAGATATTGCATCTCATATCTATGTTTCATGATAAGATATAATATTCATTGCGAAGTGAAATGCATTCCTCGTATGCGATTCAAATGAATGTAAATGCGACTCTTCCTTGCTAGGAAATAGCGTTTGCAGATGTCTACCTACCGTAGCAATAGGGTTCTAATGCTTCTTAAAACGCGAAATCGCATCTCATTTCTATGTTTCATGGTAAGATATAGTATGATTTGCGAAGTGTTATGTATTCCTCGTCTACACTTCAAATGAATGTAAATGCGACACTTCCTTGCAAAGAAATAGCGTTTGCAGATGTCTACGTATCGTAGCAACAGATTTCTAATGCTTCTTAAAACGCGATATCGCATCTCATTTCTATGTTTCATGGTAAGGTATAATATGATTTGCGAAGTGTCATGTATTCCTCGTCTACACTTCAAATGAATGTAAATGCGACACTTCCTTGCTAGGAAATAGCGTCTTCAGATGTCTAGGTATCGTAGCAATAGAGTTCAAATGCTTCTTAAAACGAGATATTGCATCTCATATCTATGTTTCATGATAAGATATAATATTCATTGCGAAGTGTTATGCATTCCTCGTATACGATTCAAATGAATGTAAATGCGACACTTCCTTGCAAGGAAATAGCGTTTGCAGTTTTCTACGTATCGTAGCAATAGAGTTCTTATGATTCTTAAAACGCGATATCGCATCTCATTTCCATCCTTCATGGTAGGATATAATATGATTTGCGAAGTGTTATGTATTCCTCGTCTGCACTTCAAATGAATGTAAATGCGACACATCCTTGCAAAGAAATAGCGTTTGCAGATGTCTACGTATCGTAGCAATAGAGTTCATATGATTCTTAATACGCGATAATGCATCTCATTTCTATGTTTCATGGTAAGGTATAATATGATTTGCGAAGTGTCATGTATTCCTCGTCTACTATTCAAATGAGTGTAAATGCGACACTTCCTAGCAAGGAAATAGCGTTTGCAGATGTCTACGTATCGTAGCTATAGATTTCTAATGCTTCTTAAAAAGCGATATCGCATCTCATTTCTATGTTTCATGGTACGATATAATATGATTTGCGAAGTGTCATGTATTCCTCGTCTACACTTCAAATGAATGTAAATGCGACACTTCCTTGCTAGGAAATAGCGTCTCCAGATGACTAGGTATCGTAGCAATAGAGTTCTAATGCTTCTTAAAACGAGATATTGCAGCTCATATCTATGTTTCATGATAAGATATAATATTCATTGCGAAGTGTTATGCATTCCTCGTCTACGATTGAAATGAATGTAAATGCGACACTTCCTTGCAAGGAAATAGCGTTTGCAGTTGTCTACGTATCGTAGCAATAGAGTTCTTATGATTCTTAATACGCGATATCGCATCTCATTTCTATGTTTCATGGTAAGACATAATATGATTTGCGAAGTGTTATGTATTCCTCGTCTACACTTCAAATGAATGTAAATGCAACACTTCCTTGCTAGGAAATAGCGTCTGCAGATGTCTAGGTATCGTAGCGATAGAGTTCTAATGCTTCTTAAAACGCGATATCGCATCTCATTTCTATGTTTCATGGTAAGGTATAATATGATTTGCGAAGTGTCATGTATTCCTCGTCTACACTTCAAATGAATGTAAATGCGACACTTCCTTGCTAGGAAATAGCGTCTGCAGATGTCTAGGTATCGTAGCGATAGAGTTCTAATGCTTCTTTAAACGCGATATCGCATCTCATTTCCATGTTTCATGGTAGGATATAATATGATTTGCGAAGTGTTATGTATTCCTCGTCTACACTTCAAATGAATGTAAATGCGACACTTCCTTGCAAAGAAATAGCGTTTGCAGATGTCTACGTATCGTAGCAATAGATATGTAATGCTTCTTAAGACGCGATATCGCATCCCATTTCTACGTTTCATGGTAAGATATAATATGATTTGCGAAGTGTCAAGTATTCCTCGTCTACTATTCAAATGAGAGTAAATGCGTCACTTCCTAGCAAGGAAATAGCGTTTGCAGATGTCTACGTATCGTAGCTATAGATTTCTAATGCTTCTTAAAACGCGATATTGCATCTCATTTCTATGTTTCATGGTAAGATATAATATGATTTGCGAAGTGTTACGTATTCCTCGTCTACACTTCAAATGAATGTAAATGCGACACTTCCTTGCTAGGAAATAGCGTTTGCAGATGTTTACCTATCGTAGCAATAGAGTTCTAATGCTTCTTAAAACGCGATATCGCATCTCATTTCCATCTTTCATGGTAAGATATAATATGATTTGCGAAGTGTTATGTATTCCTCGTCTGCACTTCAAATGAATGTAAATGCGACACTTCCTTGCTAGGAAATAGCGTCTGCAGATGTCTAGGTATCGTAGCGATAGTGTTCTAATGCTTCCTAAAACGCGATATCGCATCTCATTTCTATGTTTCATGGTAAGATATAATATGATTTGCGAAGTGTTATGTATTCCTCGTCTACACTTCAAATGAATGTAAATGCGACACTTCCTTGCAAAGAAATAGCGTTTGCAGATGTCTACGCATCGTAGCAACAGATTTCTAATGCTTCTTAAAACGCGATATCGCATCTCATTTCTATGTTTCATGGTAAGGTATAATATGATTTGCGAAGTGTCATGTATTCCTCGTCTACACTTCAAATGAATGTAAATGCGACACTTCCTTGCTAGGAAATAGCGTCTTCAGATGTCTAGGTATCGTAGCAATACAGTTCAAATGCTTCTTAAAACGAGATATTGCATCTCATATCTATGTTTCATGATAAGATATAATATTCATTGCGAAGTGAAATGCATTCCTCGTATGCGATTCAAATGAATGTAAATGCGACTCTTCCTTGCTAGGAAATAGCGTTTGCAGATGTCTACCTACCGTAGCAATAGGGTTCTAATGCTTCTTAAAACGCGAAATCGCATCTCATTTCTATGTTTCATGGTAAGATATAGTATGATTTGCGAAGTGTTATGTATTCCTCGTCTACACTTCAAATGAATGTAAATGCGACACTTCCTTGCAAAGAAATAGCGTTTGCAGATGTCTACGTATCGTAGCAACAGATTTCTAATGCTTCTTAAAACGCGATATCGCATCTCATTTCTATGTTTCATGGTAAGGTATAATATGATTTGCGAAGTGTCATGTATTCCTCGTCTACACTTCAAATGAATGTAAATGCGACACTTCCTTGCTAGGAAATAGCGTCTTCAGATGTCTAGGTATCGTAGCAATAGAGTTCAAATGCTCTTAAAACGAGATATTGCATCTCATATCTATGTTTCATGATAAGATATAATATTCATTGCGAAGTGGTTATGCATTCCTCGTATACGATTCAAATGAATGTAAATGCGACACTTCCTTGCAAGGAAATAGCGTTTGCAGTTTTCTACGTATCGTAGCAATAGAGTTCTTATGATTCTTAAAACGCGATATCGCATCTCATTTCCATCTTTCATGGTAGGATATAATATGATTTGCGAAGTGTTATGTATTCCTCGTCTACACTTCAAAATGAATGTAAATGCGACACTTCCTTGCAAAGAAATAGCGTTTGCAGATGTCTACGTATCGTAGCAATAGATATGTAATGCTTCTTAAGACGCGATATCGCATCCCATTTCTACGTTTCATGGTAAGATATAATATGATTGCGAAGTGTCAAGTATTCCTCGTCTACTATTCAAATGAGAGTAAATGCGTCACTTCCTAGCAAGGAAATAGCGTTTGCAGATGTCTACGTATCGTAGCTATAGATTTCTAATGCTTCTTAAAACGCGATATTGCATCTCATTTCTATGTTTCATGGTAAGATATAATATGATTTGCGAAGTGTTACGTATTCCTCGTCTACACTTCAAATGAATGTAAATGCGACACTTCCTTGCTAGGAAATAGCGTTTGCAGATGTTTACCTATCGTAGCAATAGAGTTCTAATGCTTCTTAAAACGCGATATCGCATCTCATTTCCATCTTTCATGGTAAGATATAATATGATTTGCGAAGTGTTATGTATTCCTCGTCTGCACTTCAAATGAATGTAAATGCGACACTTCCTTGCTAGGAAATAGCGTCTGCAGATGTCTAGGTATCGTAGCGATAGTGTTCTAATGCCTTCCTAAAACGCGATATCGCATCTCATTTCTATGTTTCATGGTAAGATATAATATGATTTGCGAAGTGTTATGTATTCCTCGTCTACACTTCAAATGAATGTAAATGCGACACTTCCTTGCAAAGAAATAGCGTTTGCAGATGTCTACGCATCGTAGCAACAGATTTCTAATGCTTCTTAAAACGCGATATCGCATCTCATTTCTATGTTTCATGGTAAGGTATAATATGATTTGCGAAGTGTCATGTATTCCTCGTCTACACTTCAAATGAATGTAAATGCGACACTTCCTTGCTAGGAAATAGCGTCTTCAGATGTCTAGGTATCGTAGCAATACAGTTCAAATGCTTCTTAAAACGAGATATTGCATCTCATATCTATGTTTCATGATAAGATATAATATTCATTGCGAGTGAAATGCATTCCTCGTATGCGATTCAAATGAATGTAAATGCGACTCTTCCTTGCTAGGAAATAGCGTTTGCAGATGTCTACCTACCGTAGCAATAGGGTTCTAATGCTTCTTAAAACGCGAAATCGCATCTCATTTCTATGTTTCATGGTAAGATATAGTATGATTTGCGAAGTGTTATGTATTCCTCGTCTACACTTCAAATGAATGTAAATGCGACACTTCCTTGCAAAGAAATAGCGTTTGCAGATGTCTACGTATCGTAGCAACAGATTTCTAATGCTTCTTAAAACGCGATATCGCATCTCATTCTATGTTTCATGGTAAGGTATAATATGATTTGCGAAGTGTCATGTATTCCTCGTCTACACTTCAAATGAATGTAAATGCGACACTTCCTTGCTAGAATAGCGTCTTCAGATGTCTAGGTATCGTAGCAATAGAGTTCAAATGCTTCTTAAAACGAGATATTGCATCTCATATCTATGTTTCATGATAAGATATAATATTCATTGCGAAGTGTTATGCATTCCTCGTATACGATTCAAATGAATGTAAATGCGACACTTCCTTGCAAGGAAATAGCGTTTGCAGTTTTCTACGTATCGTAGCAATAGAGTTCTTATGATTCTTAAAACGCGATATCGCATCTCATTTCCATCTTTCATGGTAGGATATAATATGATTTGCGAAGTGTGATGTATTCCTCGTCTGGCACTTCAAATGAATGTAAATGCGACACATCCTTGCAAAGAAATAGCGTTTGCAGATGTCTACGTATCGTAGCAATAGAGTTCATATGATTCTTAATACGCGATAATGCATCTCATTTCTATGTTTCATGGTAAGGTATAATATGATTTGCGAAGTGTCATGTATTCCTCGTCTACTATTCAAATGAGTGTAAATGCGACATTTCCTAGCAAGGAAATAGCGTTTGCAGATGTCTACGTATCGTAGCTATAGATTTCTAATGCTTCTTAAAAAGCGATATCGCATCTCATTTCTATGTTTCATGGTACGATATAATATGATTTGCGAAGTGTCATGTATTCCTCGTCTACACTTCAAATGAATGTAAATGCAACACTTCCTTGCAAGGAAATAGCGTTTGCAGATGTTTACCTATCGTAGCAGGAGTGTTCTAATGCTTCATAAAACGCGACATCGCATCTCATTTCTATGTTTCTTGGTAAGATATAATATGATTTGCGAAGTGTTATGTATTCCTCGTCTACACTTCAAATGAATGTAAATGCGACACTTCCTTGCAAGGAAATAGCGTTTGCAGATGTCTACGTATCGTAGCGATAGAGTTCTAATGCTTCTTAAAACGCTATATCGCATTTCATTTCTATGTTTCATGGTAAGATTTAATATGATTTGCGAAGTGTTATGTATTCCTCGTCTACACTTCAAATGAATGTAAATGCGACACTTCCTTGCAAGGAAATAGCGTCTGCAGATGTCTACGTATCGTAGCAATAGAGTTCTTATGATTCTTAAAACGCGATATCGCATCTCATTTCTATCTTTCATGGTAAGATATAATATGATTTGTGAAGTGTTATGTATTCCTCGTCTACACTTCAAATGAATGTGAATGCGACACTTCCTTGCTAGGAGATAGCGTTTGCAGATGTCTACGTATCGTAGCAATAGTGATCTTATGATTCTTAAAACGCGATAACGCATCTCATTTCTATGTTTCATGGTAAGATATAATATGATTTGCGAAGTGTTATATATTCCTCGTCTACACTTCAAATGAATATAAATGCGATACTTCCTTGCTAGGAAGTAGCGTTTGCAGATGTCTACGTATCGTAGCAATAGTGTTCTTATGATTCTTAAAACGCGATAACGCATCTCATTTCTATGTTTCATGGTAAGATTTAATATGATTTGCGAAGTGTTATGTATTCCTCGTCTACACTTCAAATGAATGTAAATGCGACACTTCCTTGCAAGGAAATAGCGTCTGCAGATGTCTACGTATCGTAGCAATAGAGTTCTTATGATTCTTAAAACGCGATATCGCATCTCATTTCTATCTTTCATGGTAAGATATAATATGATTTGTGAAGTGTTATGTATTCCTCGTCTACACTTCAAATGAATGTGAATGCGACACTTCCTTGCTAGGAGATAGCGTTTGCAGATGTCTACGTATCGTAGCAATAGTGATCTTATGATTCTTAAAACGCGATATCGCATCTCATTTCTATGTTTCATGGTAAGATATAATATGATTTGCGAAGTGTTATATATTCCTCGTCTACACTTCAAATGAATATAAATGCGATACTTCCTTGCTAGGAAGTAGCGTTTGCAGATGTCTACGTATCGTAGCAATAGTGTTCTTATGATTCTTAAAACGCGATAACGCATCTCATTTCTATGTTTCATGGTAAGATATAATATGATTTGCGAAGTGTTATGTATTCCTCGTCTACACTTCAAATGAATGTAAATGCGGCACTTCCTTGCTAGGAAATAGGGTCTGGAGATGCCTAGGTATCGTAGCGATAACGTTCTAATGCTTCTTAAAACGCGATATCGCATCTCATTTCTATGTTTCATGGTAAGATATAATATGATTTGCGAAGTGTTATGTATTCCTCGTCTACTCTTCAAATGAATGTAAATGCGACACTTCCTTGCTAGGAAATAGCGTCTGCAGATGTCTAGGTATTGTAGCGATAGAGTTCTAATGCTCCTTAAAATGCGATATCGCATCTCATTTCTATGTTTCATGGTAAGATATAATATGATTTGCGAAGTGTTATGTATTCCTCGTCTACACTTCAAATGAATGTAAATGCGACACTTCCTTGCAAGGAAATAGCGTTTGCAGATGTCTACCTATCGTAGCAATAGAGTTCTAATGCTTCTTAAAACGCGATATCGCCTCTCATTTCTGTGTTTCATGGTAAGATATAATATGATCTGCGAAGTGTTATGTATTCCTCGCCTACACTTCAAATGAATGTAAATGCGACACTTCCTTGCAAAGAAATAGCGTTTGCAGATGTCTACGTATCGTAGCAATAGATTTTTAGTGCTTCTTAAAACGCGATATCGCATCTCATTTCTATGTTTCATGGTAAGATATAATGTGATTTGCGAAGTGTCATGTATTCCTCGTCTACACTTCAAATGAATGTAAATGCGACATTTCCTTGCAAAGAAATAGCGTTTGCAGATGTCTACGTATCGTAGCAACAGATTTCTAATGCTTCTTAAAACGCGATATCGCATCTCATTTCTATGTTTCATGGTAAGGTATAATATGATTTGCGAAGTGTCATGTATTCCTCGTCTACACTTCAAATGAATGTAAATGCGACACTTCCTTGCTAGGAAATAGCGTCTTCAGATGTCTAGGTATCGTAGCAATAGAGTTCAAATGCTTCTTAAAACGAGATATTGCATCTCATATCTATGTTTCATGATAAGATATAATATTCATTGCGAAGTGAAATGCATTCCTCGTATGCGATTCAAATGAATGTAAATGCGACACTTCCTTGCTAGGAAATAGCGTTTGCAGATGTCTACCTACCGTAGCAATAGGGTTCTAATGCTTCTTAAAACGCGAAACCGCATCTCATTTCTATGTTTCATGGTAAGATATAGTATGATTTGCGAAGTGTTATGTATTCCTCGTCTACACTTCAAATGAATGTAAATGCGACACTTCCTTGCAAAGAAATAGCGTTTGCAGATGTCTACGTATCGTAGCAACAGATTTCTAATGCTTCTTAAAACGCGATATCGCATCTCATTTCTATGTTTCATGGTAAGGTATAATATGATTTGCGAAGTGTCATGTATTCCTCGTTTACACTTCAAATGAATGTAAATGCGACACTTCCTTGCTAGGAAATAGCGTCTTCAGATGTCTAGGTATAGTAGCAATAGAGTTCAAATGCTTCTTAAAACGAGATATTGCACCTCATATCTATGTTTCATGATAAGATATAATATTCATTGCGAAGTGTTATGCATTCCTCGTATACGATTCAAATGAATGTAAATGCGACACTTCCTTGCAAGGAAATAGCGTTTGCAGTTTTCTACGTATCGTAGCAATAGAGTTCTTATGATTCTTAAAACGCGATATCGCATCTCATTTCCATCTTTCATGGTAGGATATAATATGATTTGCGAAGTGTTATGTATTCCTCGTCTGCACTTCAAATGAATGTAAATGCGACACATCCTTGCAAGGAAATAGCGTTTGCAGATGTCTACGTATCGTAGCAATAGAGTTCATATGATTCTTAATACGCGATAATGCATCTCATTTCAATGTTTCATGGTAAGATATAATATGATTTGCGAAGTGTTATGTATTCCTCGTCTACACTTCAAATGAATGTAAATGCAACACTTCCTTGCAAGGAAATAGCGTTTGCAGATGTTTACCTATCGTAGCAGGAGTGTTCTAATGCTTCATAAAACGCGATATCGCATCTCATTTCTATGTTTCATGGTAAGATAAAATATGATTTGCGAAGTGTTATGTATTCCTCGTCTACACTTCAAATGAATGTAAATGCGACACTTCCTTGCAAGGAAATAGCGTTTGCAGATGTCTACGTATCGTAGCGATAGAGTTCTAATGCTTCTTAAAACGCTATATCGCATTTCATTTCTATGTTTCATGGTAAGATTTAATATGATTTGCGAAGTGTTATGTATTCCTCGTCTACACTTCAAATGAATGTAAATGCGACACTTCCTTGCAAGGAAATAGCGTTTGCAGATGTCTACGTATCGTAGCAATAGTGTTCTTATGATTCTTAAAACGCGATAACGCATCTCATTTCTATGTTTCATGGTAAGATTTAATATGATTTGCGAAGTGTTATGTATTCCTCGTCTACACTTCAAATGAATGTAAATGCGACACTTCCTTGCAAGGAAATAGCGTCTGCAGATGTCTACGTATCGTAGCAATAGAGTTCTTATGATTCTTAAAACGCGATATCGCATCTCATTTCTATCTTTCATGGTAAGATATAATATGATTTGTGAAGTGTTATGTATTCCTCGTCTACACTTCAAATGAATGTGAATGCGACACTTCCTTGCTAGGAGATAGCGTTTGCAGATGTCTACGTATCGTAGCAATAGTGATCTTATGATTCTTAAAACGCGATATCGCATCTCATTTCTATGTTTCATGGTAAGATATAATATGATTTGCGAAGTGTTATATATTCCTCGTCTACACTTCAAATGAATATAAATGCGATACTTCCTTGCTAGGAAGTAGCGTTTGCAGATGTCTACGTATCGTAGCAATAGTGTTCTTATGATTCTTAAAACGCGATAACGCATCTCATTTCTATGTTTCATGGTAAGATATAATATGATTTGCGAAGTGTTATGTATTCCTCGTCTACACTTCAAATGAATGTAAATGCGGCACTTCCTTGCTAGGAAATAGGGTCTGGAGATGCCTAGGTATCGTAGCGATAACGTTCTAATGCTTCTTAAAACGCGATATCGCATCTCATTTCTATGTTTCATGGTAAGATATAATATGATTTGCGAAGTGTTATGTATTCCTCGTCTACTCTTCAAATGAATGTAAATGCGACACTTCCTTGCTAGGAAATAGCGTCCGCAGATGCCTAGGTATCGTAGCAACAGAGTTCTAATGCTTCTTAAAACGAGATATTGCATCTCATATCTATGTTTCATGATAAGATATAATATTCATTGCGAAGTGTTATGCATTCCTCGTCTACGATTCAAATGAAAGTAAATGCGACACTTCCTTGCAAGGATATAGCGTTTGCAGATGTCTACGTATCGTAGCAATAGTGTTCATATGATTCTTAAAACGCGATATCGCAACTCATTTCTATGTTTCATGGTAAGATATAACATGATTTGGGAAGTGTTATGTATTCCTCGTCAACACTTCAAATGAATGTAAGTGAGACACTTCCTTGCTAGGAAATAGCGTCTGCAGATGTCTAGGTATCGTAGCGATAGTGTTCTAATGCTCCTTAAAACGCGATATCGCATCTCATTTCTATGTTTCATGGTAAGATATAATATGATTTGCGAAGTGTTATGTATTCCTCGTCTGCACTTCAAATGAATGTAAATGCGACACTTCCTTGCAAGGAAATAGCGTTTGCAGATGTCTACGTATCGTAGCAATAGAGTTCTTATGATTCTTAAAACGCGATATCGCATTTCATTTCTATGTTTCATGGTAAGATATAATATGATTTGCGAAGTGTTATGTATTCCTCGTCTACACTTCAAATGAATGTAAATGCGACACTTCCTTGCTAGGAAATAGCGTCTGCAGATGTCTAGGTATCGTAGCGATGGAGTTCTAGTGCTTCTTAAAACGCGATATCGCATCTCATTTCTATGTTTCATGATAAGATATAATATGATTTGCGAAGTGTTATGTATTCCTCATCTACACTTCAAATGAATGTAAATGCGACACTTCCTTGCAAGGAAATAGCGATTGCAGATGTCTACCTATCGTAGCAATAGAGTTCTAATGCTTCTTAAAACGCGATATCGCATCTCATTTCTGTGTTTCATGGTAAGATATAATATGATTTGCGAAGTGTTATGTATTCCTCGCCTACACTTCAAATGAATGTAAATGCGACACTTCCTTGCAAAGAAATAGCGTTTGCAGATGTCTACGTATCGTAGCAATAGATTTTTAGTGCTTCTTAAAACGCGATGTCGCATCACATTTCTATGTTTCATGGTAAGATATAATATGATTTGCGAAGTGTCATGTATTCCTCGTCTACACTTCAAATGAATGTAAATGCGACACTTCCTTGCAAGGAAATAGCGTCTGCAGATGTCTACGTATCGTAGCAATAGAGTTCTTATGATTCTTAAAACGCGATATTGCATCTTATTTCTATGTTTCATGGTAAGATATAATATGATTTGCGAAGTGTCATGTATTCCTCGTCTACACTTCAAATGAATGTAAATGCGACACTTCCTTGCTAGGAAATAGCGTCTGCAGATGTCTAGGTATCGTAGCAATAGAGTTCTAATGCTTCTTAAAACGAGATATTGCATCTCATATATATGTTTCATGATAAGATATAATATTCATTGCGAATTGTTATGCATTCCTCGTCTACGATTCAAATGAATGTAAATGCGACACTTCCTTGCAAGGAAATAGCGTTTACAGTTGTCTACGTATCGTAGCAATAGAGTTCTTATGATTCTTAAAACGCGATATCGCATCTCATTTCTATCTTTCATGGCAAGATATAATATGATTTGCGAAGTGTTATGTATTCCTCGTCTACACTGCAAATGAATGCGAATGCGATACTTCCTCGCTAGGAAATAGCGTTTGCAGATGTCTACGTATCGTAGCAGTAGCTTTCTAATGCTTCTTAAAACGCGATATCGCATCTCATTTCTATGTTTCATGGTAAGATGTAATATGATTTGCGAAATGTTATGTATTCCTCGTCTACACTTCAAATGAATGTAAATGCGACACTTCCTTGCTAGGAAATAGCGTCTGCAGATGTCTAGGTATCGTAGCAATGGAGTTCTAGTGCTTCTTAAAACGCGATATCGCATCTCATTTCTATGTTTCATGATAAGATATAATATGATTTGCGAAGTGTTATGTATTCCTCATCTACACTTCAAATGAATGTAAATGCGACACTTCCTTGCAAGGAAATAGCGATTGCAGATGTCTACCTATCGTAGCAATAGAGTTCTAATGCTTCTTAAAACGCGATATCGCATCTCATTTCTGTGTTTCATGGTAAGATATAATATGATTTGCGAAGTGTTATGTATTCCTCGCCTACACTTCAAATGAATGTAAATGCGACACTTCCTTGCAAAGAAATAGCGTTTGCAGATGTCTACGTATCGTAGCAATAGATTTTTAGTGCTTCTTAAAACGCGATGTCGCATCACATTTCTATGTTTCATGGTAAGATATAATATGATTTGCGAAGTGTCATGTATTCCTCGTCTACACTTCAAATGAATGTAAATGCGACACTTCCTTGCAAGGAAATAGCGTCTGCAGATGTCTACGTATCGTAGCAATAGAGTTCTTATGATTCTTAAAACGCGATATTGCATCTTATTTCTATGTTTCATGGTAAGATATAATATGATTTGCGAAGTGTCATGTATTCCTCGTCTACACTTCAAATGAATGTAAATGCGACACTTCCTTGCTAGGAAATAGCGTCTGCAGATGTCTAGGTATCGTAGCAATAGTGTTCTAATGCTTCTTAAAACGAGATATTGCATCTCATATATATGTTTCATGATAAGATATAATATTCATTGCGAAGTGTTATGCATTCCTCGTCTACGATTCAAATGAATGTAAATGCGACACTTCCTTGCAAGGAAATAGCGTTTACAGTTGTCTACGTATCGTAGCAATAGAGTTCTTATGATTCTTAAAACGCGATATCGCATCTCATTTCTATCTTTCATGGCAAGATATAATATGATTTGCGAAGTGTTATGTATTGCTCGTCTACACTTCAAATGAATGTGAATGCGACACTTCCTTGCTAGGAAATAGCGTCTACAGATGTCTACGTATCGTAGCAATAGAGTTCTTATGATTCTTAAAACGCGATATTGCATCTCATTTCTATCTTTCATGGTAAGATATAATATGATTTGCGAAGTGTCATGTATTCCTCGTCTACACTTCAAATGAATGTAAATGCGACACTTCCTTGCTAGGAAATAGCGTCTGCAGATGTCTAGGTATCGTAGCAATAGAGTTGTAATGCTTCTTAAAACGAGATATTGCATCTCATATATATGTTTCATGATAAGATATAATATTCATTGCGAAGTGTTATGCATTCCTCGTCTACGATTCAAATGAATGTAAATGCGACACTTCCTTGCAAGGAAATAGCGTTTACAGTTGTCTACGTATCGTAGCAATAGAGTTCTTATGATTCTTAAAACGCGATATCGCATCTCATTTCTATCTTTCATGGCAAGATATAATATGATTTGCGAAGTGTTATGTATTCCTCGTCTACACTTCAAATGAATGTGAATGCGACACTTCCTTGCTAGGAAATAGCGTCTACAGATGTCTACGTATCGTAGCAATAGAGTTCTTATGATTCTTAAAACGCGATATCGCATCTCATTTCTATCTTTCATGGTAAGATATAATATGATTTGCGAAGTGTTATGTATTCCTCGTCTACTCTTCAAATGAATGTAAATGCGACACTTCCTTGCTAGGAAATAGCGTCTGCAGATGTCTAGGTATCGTAGCGATAGAGTTCTAGAGCTCCTTAAAAGGCGATATCGCATCTCATTCCTATGTTTCATGGTAAGTTATAATATGATTTGCGAAGTGTTATGTATTCCTCGTCTACACTTCAAATGAATGTAAATGCGACACTTCCTTGCAAGGAAATAGCGTTTGCAGATGTCTACCTATCGTAGCAATAGAGTTCTAATGCTTCTTAAAACGCGATATCGCATCTCATTTCCGTGTTTCATGGTAAGATATAATATGATTTGCGAAGTGTCATGTATTCCTTGTCTACACTTCAAATGAATGTAAATGCGACACTTCCTTGCAAGGAAATAGCGCCTACAGATGTCTACGTATCGCAGCAATAGAGTTCTTATGATTCTTAAAACGCGATATTGCATCTTATTTCTATGTTTCATGGTAAGATATAATATGATTTGCGAAGTGTCATGTATTCCTCGTCTACACTTCAAATGAATGTAAATGCGACACTTCCTTGCTAGGATATAGCGTCTGAAGATGTCTAGGTATCGTAGCAATAGAGTTCTAATGCTTCTTAAAACGAGATATTGCATCTCATAACTATGTTTCATGATAAGATATAATATTCATTGCGAAGTGTTATGCATTCCTCGTCTACGATTCAAATGAATGTAAATGCGACACTTCCTTGCAAGGAAATAGCGTTTGCAGTTGTCTACGTATCGTAGCAATAGAGTTCTTATGATTCTTAAAACGCGATATCGCATCTCATTTCTATCTTTCATGGTAAGATATAATATGATTTGCGAAGTGTTATGTATTCCTCGTCTACACTTCAAATGAATGTGAATGCGACACTTCCTCGCTAGGAAATAACGGTTGCAGATGTCTACGTATCGTAGCAATAGAGTTCAGATGATTCTTAAAACGCGATATCGCATCTCATTTCTATGTTTCATGGTAAGATATAATATGATTTGCGAAGTGTTATGTATTCCTCGTCTACACTTCAAATGAATGTAAATTGCGACACTTCTTTGCAAGGAAATAGCGTTTGCAGGTGTCTACGTATCGAAGCAATAGAGTTCAAATACTTCTTAAAACGTGATGTTGCATCTCATATCTATGTTTCATGATAAGATATAATATTCATTGCGAAGTGTTATGCATTCCTCGTCTACGATTCAGACGAATGTAAATGCGACACTTCCTTGCTAGGAAATAGCGTCCGCAGATGCCTAGGTATCGTAGCAACAGAGTTCTAATGCTTCTTAAAACGAGATATTGCATCTCATATCTATGTTTCATGATAAGATATAATATTCATTGCGAAGTGTTATGCATTCCTCGTCTACGATTCAAATGAAAGTAAATGCGACACTTCCTTGCAAGGAAATAGCGTTTGCAGATGTCTACGTATCGTAGCAATAGTGTTCATATGATTCTTAAAACGCGATATCGCAACTCATTTCTATGTTTCATGGTAAAATATAACATGATTTGGGAAGTGTTATGTATTCCTCGTCTACACTTCAAATGAATGTGAATGCGATACTTCCTCGCTAGGAAATAGCGTTTGCAGATGTCTACGTATCGTAGCAATAGATTTCTAATGCTTCTTAAAACGCGATATGGCATCTCATTTCTATGTTTCACTGTAAGATATAATATGATTTGCGAAGAGTCATGTATTCCTCGTCTACACTTCAAATGAATGTAAATGCGACACTTCCTTGCAAGGAAATAGCGTCTGCAGATGTCTAGGTATCGTAGCAATAGTGCTCTAATGCTTCTTATGATGCGATGTCGCATCTCATTTCTATATTTCATGGTAAGATATAATATGATTTGCGAAGTGTTATGTATTCCTCGTCTACACTTCAAATGAATGTGAATGCGACACTTCTACACTTCAAATGAATGTGAATGCGACACTTCCTTGCTAGGAAATAGCGTTTGCAGATATCTACGTATCGTAGCAATAGTGTTCTTATGATTCTTAAAACGCGATATCGCATCTCATTTCTATCTTTCATGGTAAGATATAATATGATTTGCGAAGTGTTATGTATTCCTTGTCTACACTTCAAATGAATGTAAATGCGACACTTCCTTGCAAGGAAATAGCGTCTACAGATGTCTACGTATCGCAGCAATAGAGTTCTTATGATTCTTAAAACGCGATATTGCATCTTATTTCTATGTTTCATGGTAAGATATAATATGATTTGCGAAGTGTCATGTATTCCTCGTCTACACTTCAAATGAATGTAAATGCGACACTTCCTTGCTAGGATATAGCGTCTGAAGATGTCTAGGCATCGTAGCAATAGAGTTCTAATGCTTCTTAAAACGAGATATTGCATCTCATAACTACGTTTCATGATAAGATATAATATTCATTGCGAAGTGTTATGCATTCCTCGTCTACGATTCAAATGAATGTAAATGCGACACTTCCTTGCAAGGAAATAGCGTTTGCAGTTGTCTACGTATCGTAGCAATAGAGTTCTTATGATTCTTAAAACGCGATATCGCATCTCATTTCTATCTTTCATGGTAAGATATAATATGATTTGCGAAGTGTTATGTATTCCTCGTCTACACTTCAAATGAATGTGAATGCGACACTTCCTCGCTAGGAAATAACGGTTGCAGATGTCAACGTATCGTAGCAATAGAGTTCAGATGATTCTTAAAACGCGATATCGCATCTCATTTCTATGTTTCATGGTAAGATATAACATGATTTGCGAAGTGTTATGTATTCCTCGTCTACACTTCAAATGAATGTGAATGCGATACTTCCTCGCTAGGAAATAGCGTTTGCAGATGTCTACGTATCGTAGCAATAGCTTTCTAATGCTTCTTAAAACGCGATATCGCATCTCATTTCTATGTTTCATGGTAAGATATAATATGATTTGCGAAGTGTCATGTATTCCTCGTCTACACTTCAAATGAATTGAAATGCGACACTTCCTTGCAAGGAAATAGCGTCTGCAGATGTCTACGTATCGTAGCAATAGAGTTCTTATGATCCTTAAAACGCGATATTGCATATCATTTCTATGTTTCATGGTAAAATATAATATGATTTGCGAAGTGTTATGCATTCCGCGTCTACGATTCAAATGAATGTAAATGCGACACTTCCTTGCAAGGAAATAGCGTTTGCAGATGTCTACGTATCGTAGCAATAGAGTTCTTATGATTCTTAAAACGCGATATTGCATCTTATTTCTATGTTTCATGGGAAGATATAATATGATTTGCGAAGTGTCATGTATTCCTCGTCTACACTTCAAATGAATGTAAATGCGACACTTCCTTGCTAGGAAATAGCGTCTGCATATGTCTACGTATCGTAGCAATAGAGTTCTTATGATTCTTAAAACGCGATATCGCATCTCATTTCTATGTTTCATGGTAAGATATAATATGATTTGCGAAGTGTTATGTATTCCTCGTCTACTCTTCAAATGAATATAAATGCGACACTTCCTTGCTAGGAAATAGCGTCTGCAGATGTCTAGGTATCGTAGCGATAGAGTTCTAGAGCTCCTTAAAACGCGATATCGCATCTCATTTCTATCTTTCATGGTAAGATATAATATGATTTGCGAAGTGTTATGTATTCCTCGTCTACACTTCAAATGAATGTGAATGCGACACTTCCTTGCTAGGAAATAGCGTTTGCAGATGTCTAGGTATCGTAGCGATAGCGTTCTAATGCTTCTTAAAACGCGATATCGCATCTCATTTCTATGTTTCATGGTAAGATATAATATGATTTGCGAAGTGTCATGTATTCCTCGTCTACACTTCAAATGAATGTAAATGCGACACTTCCTTGCAAGGAAATAGCGTCTGCAGATGTCTACGTATCGTAGCAATAGAGTTCTTATGATTCTTAAAACGCGATATTGCATCTTATTTCTATGTTTCATGGTAAGATATAATATGATTTGCGAAGTGTCATGTGTTCCTCGTCTACACTTCAAATGAATGTAAATGCGACACTTCCTTGCTAGGAAATAGCGTCCGCAGATGCCTAGGTATCGTAGCAACAGAGTTCTAATGCTTCTTAAAACGAGATATTGCATCTCATATCTATGTTTCATGATAAGATATAATATTCATTGCGAAGTGTTATGCATTCCTCGTCTACGATTCAAATGAAAGTAAATGCGACACTTCCTTGCAAGGATATAGCGTTTGCAGATGTCTACGTATCGTAGCAATAGTGTTCATATGATTCTTAAAACGCGATATCGCAACTCATTTCTATGTTTCATGGTAAGATATAACATGATTTGGGAAGTGTTATGTATTCCTCGTCAACACTTCAAATGAATGTAAGTGAGACACTTCCTTGCTAGGAAATAGCGTCTGCAGATGTCTAGGTATCGTAGCGATAGTGTTCTAATGCTCCTTAAAACGCGATATCGCATCTCATTTCTATGTTTCATGGTAAGATATAATATGATTTGCGAAGTGTTATGTATTCCTCGTCTGCACTTCAAATGAATGTAAATGCGACACTTCCTTGCAAGGAAATAGCGTCTGCAGATGTCTAGGTATCGTAGCGATGGAGTTCTAATGCTTCTTAAAACGCGATATCGCATCTCATTTCTATGTTTCATGATAAGATGTAATATGATTTGCGAAGTGTTATGTATTCCTCATCTACACTTCAAATGAATGTAAATGCGACACTTCCTTGCAAGGAAATAGCGATTGCAGATGTCTACCTATCGTAGCAATAGAGTTCTAATGCTTCTTAAAACGCGATATCGCATCTCATTTCTGTGTTTCATGGTAAGATATAATATGATTTGCGAAGTGTTATGTATTCCTCGCCTACACTTCAAATGAATGTAAATGCGACACTTCCTTGCAAGGAAATAGCGTTTGCAGATGTCTACGTATCGTAGCAATAGATTTTTAGTGCTTCTTAAAACGCGATGTCGCATCACATTTCTATGTTTCATGGTAAGATATAATATGATTTGCGAAGTGTCATGTATTCCTCGTCTACACTTCAAATGAATGTAAATGCGACACTTCCTTGCAAGGAAATAGCGTCTGCAGATGTCTACGTATCGTAGCAATAGAGTTCTTATGATTCTTAAAACGCGATATTGCATCTTATTTCTATGTTTCATGGTAAGATATAATATGATTTGCGAAGTGTCATGTATTCCTCGTCTACACTTCAAATGAATGTAAATGCGACACTTCCTTGCTAGGAAATAGCGTCTGCAGATGTCTAGGTATCGTAGCAATAGAGTTCTAATGCTTCTTAAAACGAGATATTGCATCTCATATATATGTTTCATGATAAGATATAATATTCATTGCGAAGTGTTATGCATTCCTCGTCTACGATTCAAATGAATGTAAATGCGACACTTCCTTGCAAGGAAATAGCGTTTACAGTTGTCTACGTATCGTAGCAATAGAGTTCTTATGATTCTTAAAACGCGATATCGCATCTCATTTCTATCTTTCATGGCAAGATATAATATGATTTGCGAAGTGTTATGTATTCCTCGTCTACACTTCAAATGAATGTGAATGCGACACTTCCTTGCTAGGAAATAGCGTCTACAGATGTCTACGTATCGTAGCAATAGAGTTCTTATGATTCTTAAAACGCGATATCGCATCTTATTTCTATGTTTCATGGTAAGATATAATATGATTTGCGAAGTGTCATGTATTCCTCGTCTACACTTCAAATGAATGTAAATGCGACACTTCCTTGCTAGGAAATAGCGTCAGCAGATGTCTAGGTGTCGTAGCAATAGAGTTCTAATGCTTCTTAAAACGAGATATTGCATCTCATATATATGTTTCATGATAAGATATAATATTCATTGCGAAGTGTTATGCATTCCTCGTCTACGATTCAAATGAATGTAAATGCGACACTTCCTTGCAAGGAAATAGCGTTTGCAGTTGTCTACGTATCGTAGCAATAGAATTCTTATGATTCTTAAAACGCGATATTGCATCTCATTTCTATCTTTCATGGTAAGATATAATATGATTTGCGAAGTGTCATGTATTCCTCGTCTACACTTCAAATGAATGTAAATGCGACACTTCCTTGCTAGGAAATAGCGTCTGCAGATGTCTAGGTATCGTAGCAATAGTGTTGTAATGCTTCTTAAAACGAGATATTGCATCTCATATATATGTTTCATGATAAGATATAATATTCATTGCGAAGTGTTATGCATTCCTCGTCTACGATTCAAATGAATGTAAATGCGACACTTCCTTGCAAGGAAATAGCGTTTACAGCTGTCTACGTATCGTAGCAATAGAGTTCTTATGATTCTTAAAACGCGATATCGCATCTCATTTCTATCTTTCATGGCAAGATATAATATGATTTGCGAAGTGTTATGTATTCCTCGTCTACACTTCAAATGAATGTGAATGCGACACTTCCTTGCTAGGAAATAGCGTCTACAGATGTCTACGTATCGTAGCAATAGAGTTCTTATGATTCTTAAAACGCGATATCGCATCTCATTTCTATCTTTCATGGTAAGATATAATATGATTTGCGAAGTGTTATGTATTCCTCGTCTACACTTCAAATGAATGTGAATGCGACACTTCCTTGCTAGGAAATAGCGTTTGCAGATGTCTACGTATCGTAGCAATAGTGTTCTTATGATTCTTAAAACGCGATATCGCATCTCATTTCTATCTTTCATGGTAAGATATAATATGATTTGCGAAGTGTTATGTATTCCTCGTCTACACTTCAAATGAATGTGAATGCGACACTTCCTTGCTAGGAAATAGCGTCTACAGATGTCTACGTATCGTAGCAATAGAGTTCTTATGATTCTTAAAACGCGATATCGCATCTCATTTCTATGTTTCATGGTAAGATATAATATGATTTGCGAAGTGTTATGTATTCCTCGTCTACTCTTCAAATGAATGTAAATGCGACACTTCCTTGCTAGGAAATAGCGTCTGCAGATGTCTAGGTATCGTAGCGATAGAGTTCTAGAGCTCCTTAAAAGGCGATATCGCATCTCATTTCTATGTTTCATGGTAAGTTATAATATGATTTGCGAAGTGTTATGTATTCCTCGTCTACACTTCAAATGAATGTAAATGCGACACTTCCTTGCAAGGAAATAGCGTTTGCAGATGTCTACCTATCGTAGCAATAGAGTTCTTATGATTCTTAAAACGCGATATTGCATCTTATTTCTATGTTTCATGGTAAGATATAATATGATTTGCGAAGTGTCATGTATTCCTCGTCTACACTTCAAATGAATGTAAATGCGACACTTCCTTGCTAGGATATAGCGTCTGAAGATGTCTAGGTATCGTAGCAATAGAGTTCTAATGCTTCTTAAAACGAGATATTGCTATTCATTGCGAAGTGTTATGCATTCCTCGTCTACGATTCAAATGAATGTAAATGCGACACTTCCTTGCAAGGAAATAGCGTTTGCAGTTGTCTACGTATCGTAGCAATAGAGTTCTTATGATTCTTAAAACGCGATATCGCATCTCATTTCTATCTTTCATGGTAAGATATAATATGATTTGCGAAGTGTTATGTATTCCTCGTCTACACTTCAAATGAATGTGAATGCGGCACTTCCTCGCTAGGAAATAACGGTTGCAGATGTCTACGTATCGTAGCAATAGAGTTCAGATGATTCTTAAAACGCGATATCGCATCTCATTTCTATGTTTCATGGTAACATATAACATGATTTGCGAAGTGTTATGTATTCCTCGTCTACACTTCAAATGAATGTGAATGCGATACTTCCTCGCTAGGAAATAGCGTTTGCAGATGTCTACGTATCGTAGCAATAGCTTTCTAATGCTTCTTAAAACGCGATATCGCATCTCATTTCTATGTTTCATGGTAAGATATAATATGATTTGCGAAGTGTCATGTATTCCTCGTCTACACTTCAAATGAATTGAAATGCGACACTTCCTTGCAAGGAAATAGCGTCTGCAGATGTCTACGTATCGTAGCAATAGAGTTCTTATGATCCTTAAAACGCGATATTGCATATCATTTCTATGTTTCATGGTAAAATATAATATGATTTGCGAAGTGTTATGCATTCCGCGTCTACGATTCAAATGAATGTAAATGCGACACTTCCTTGCAAGGAAATAGCGTTTACAGTTGTCTACGTATCGTAGCAATAGAGTTCTTATGATTCTTAAAACGCGATATCGCATCTCATTTCTATCTTTCATGGCAAGATATAATATGATTTGCGAAGTGTTATGTATTCCTCGTCTACACTTCAAATGAATGTGAATGCGACACTTCCTTGCTAGGAAATAGCGTCTACAGATGTCTACGTATCGTAGCAATAGAGTTCTTATGATTCTTAAAACGCGATATCGCATCTTATTTCTATGTTTCATGGTAAGATATAATATGATTTGCGAAGTGTCATGTATTCCTCGTCTACACTTCAAATGAATGTAAATGCGACACTTCCTTGCTAGGAAATAGCGTCAGCAGATGTCTAGGTGTCGTAGCAATAGAGTTCTAATGCTTCTTAAAACGAGATATTGCATCTCATATATATGTTTCATGATAAGATATAATATTCATTGCGAAGTGTTATGCATTCCTCGTCTACGATTCAAATGAATGTAAATGCGACACTTCCTTGCAAGGAAATAGCGTTTGCAGTTGTCTACGTATCGTAGCAATAGAATTCTTATGATTCTTAAAACGCGATATTGCATCTCATTTCTATCTTTCATGGTAAGATATAATATGATTTGCGAAGTGTCATGTATTCCTCGTCTACACTTCAAATGAATGTAAATGCGACACTTCCTTGCTAGGAAATAGCGTCTGCAGATGTCTAGGTATCGTAGCAATAGTGTTGTAATGCTTCTTAAAACGAGATATTGCATCTCATATATATGTTTCATGATAAGATATAATATTCATTGCGAAGTGTTATGCATTCCTCGTCTACGATTCAAATGAATGTAAATGCGACACTTCCTTGCAAGGAAATAGCGTTTACAGTTGTCTACGTATCGTAGCAATAGAGTTCTTATGATTCTTAAAACGCGATATCGCATCTCATTTCTATCTTTCATGGCAAGATATAATATGATTTGCGAAGTGTTATGTATTCCTCGTCTACACTTCAAATGAATGTGAATGCGACACTTCCTTGCTAGGAAATAGCGTCTACAGATGTCTACGTATCGTAGCAATAGAGTTCTTATGATTCTTAAAACGCGATATCGCATCTCATTTCTATCTTTCATGGTAAGATATAATATGATTTGCGAAGTGTTATGTATTCCTCGTCTACACTTCAAATGAATGTGAATGCGACACTTCCTTGCTAGGAAATAGCGTTTGCAGATGTCTACGTATCGTAGCAATAGTGTTCTTATGATTCTTAAAACGCGATATCGCATCTCATTTCTATCTTTCATGGTAAGATATAATATGATTTGCGAAGTGTTATGTATTCCTCGTCTACACTTCAAATGAATGTGAATGCGACACTTCCTTGCTAGGAAATAGCGTCTACAGATGTCTACGTATCGTAGCAATAGAGTTCCTATGATTCTTAAAACGCGATATCGCATCTCATTTCTATGTTTCATGGTAAGATATAATATGATTTGCGAAGTGTTATGTATTCCTCGTCTACTCTTCAAATGAATGTAAATGCGACACTTCCTTGCTAGGAAATAGCGTCTGCAGATGTCTAGGTATCGTAGCGATAGAGTTCTAGAGCTCCTTAAAAGGCGATATCGCATCTCATTTCTATGTTTCATGGTAAGTTATAATATGATTTGCGAAGTGTTATGTATTCCTCGTCTACACTTCAAATGAATGTAAATGCGACACTTCCTTGCAAGGAAATAGCGTTTGCAGATGTCTACCTATCGTAGCAATAGAGTTCTTATGATTCTTAAAACGCGATATTGCATCTTATTTCTATGTTTCATGGTAAGATATAATATGATTTGCGAAGTGTCATGTATTCCTCGTCTACACTTCAAATGAATGTAAATGCGACACTTCCTTGCTAGGATATAGCGTCTGAAGATGTCTAGGTATCGTAGCAATAGAGTTCTAATGCTTCTTAAAACGAGATATTGCATCTCATAACTATGTTTCATGATAAGATATAATATTCATTGCGAAGTGTTATGCATTCCTCGTCTACGATTCAAATGAATGTAAATGCGACACTTCCTTGCAAGGAAATAGCGTTTGCAGTTGTCTACGTATCGTAGCAATAGAGTTCTTATGATTCTTAAAACGCGATATCGCATCTCATTTCTATCTTTCATGGTAAGATATAATATGATTTGCGAAGTGTTATGTATTCCTCGTCTACACTTCAAATGAATGTGAATGCGGCACTTCCTCGCTAGGAAATAACGGTTGCAGATGTCTACGTATCGTAGCAATAGAGTTCAGATGATTCTTAAAACGCGATATCGCATCTCATTTCTATGTTTCATGGTAACATATAACATGATTTGCGAAGTGTTATGTATTCCTCGTCTACACTTCAAATGAATGTGAATGCGATACTTCCTCGCTAGGAAATAGCGTTTGCAGATGTCTACGTATCGTAGCAATAGCTTTCTAATGCTTCTTAAAACGCGATATCGCATCTCATTTCTATGTTTCATGGTAAGATATAATATGATTTGCGAAGTGTCATGTATTCCTCGTCTACACTTCAAATGAATTGAAATGCGACACTTCCTTGCAAGGCAATAGCGTCTGCAGATGTCTACGTATCGTAGCAATAGAGTTCTTATGATCCTTAAAACGCGATATTGCATATCATTTCTATGTTTCATGGTAAAATATAATATGATTTGCGAAGTGTTATGCATTCCGCGTCTACGATTCAAATGAATGTAAATGCGACACTTCCTTGCAAGGAAATAGCGTTTGCAGATGTCTACGTATCGTAGCAATAGAGTTCTTATGATTCTTAAAACGCGATATTGCATCTTATTTCTATGTTTCATGATAAAATATAATATTCATTGCGAAGTGTTATGCATTCCTCGTCTACGATTCAAATGAATGTAAATGCGACACTTCCTTGCAAGGAAATAGCGTTTGCAGTTGTCTACGTATCGTAGCAATAGAGTTCTTATGATTCTTAAAACGCGATATCGCATCTCATTTCTATCTTTCATGGTAAGATATAATATGATTTGCGAAGTGTTATGTATTCCTCGTCTACACTTCAAATGAATGTGAATGCGGCACTTCCTCGCTAGGAAATAACGGTTGCAGATGTCTACGTATCGTAGCAATAGAGTTCAGATGATTCTTAAAACGCGATATCGCATCTCATTTCCATGTTTCATGGTAAGATATAACATGATTTGCGAAGTGTTATGTATTCCTCGTCTACACTTCAAATGAATGTGAATGCGATACTTCCTCGCTAGGAAATAGCGTTTGCAGATGTCTACGTATCGTAGCAATAGCTTTCTAATGCTTCTTAAAACGCGATATCGCATCTCATTTCTATGTTTCATGGTAAGATATAATATGATTTGCGAAGTGTCATGTATTCCTCGTCTACACTTCAAATGAATTGAAATGCGACACTTCCTTGCAAGGAAATAGCGTCTGCAGATGTCTACGTATCGTAGCAATAGAGTTCTTATGATCCTTAAAACGCGATATTGCATATCATTTCTATGTTTCATGGTAAAATATAATATGATTTGCGAAGTGTTATGCATTCCGCGTCTACGATTCAAATGAATGTAAATGCGACACTTCCTTGCAAGGAAATAGCGTTTGCAGATGTCTACGTATCGTAGCAATAGAGTTCTTATGATTCTTAAAACGCGATATTGCATCTTATTTCTATGTTTCATGGTAAGATATAGTATGATTTGCGAAGTGTCATGTATTCCTCGTCTACACTTCAAATGAATGTAAATGCGACACTTCCTTGCTAGGAAATAGCGTCTGCAGATGTCTAGGTATCGTAGCAATAGAGTTGTAATGCTTCTTAAAACGAGATATTGCATCTCATATATATGTTTCGTGATAAGATATAATATTCATTGCGAAGTGTTATGCATTCCTCGTCTACGATTCAAATGAATGTAAATGCGACACTTCCTTGCAAGGAAATAGCGTTTACAGTTGTCTACGTATCGTAGCAATAGAGTTCTTATGATTCTTAAAACGCGATATCGCATCTCATTTCTATCTTTCATGGCAAGATATAATATGATTTGCGAAGTGTTATGTATTCCTCGTCTACACTTCAAATGAATGTGAATGCGACACTTCCTTGCTAGGAAATAGCGTCTACAGATGTCTACGTATCGTAGCAATAGAGTTCTTATGATTCTTAGAACGCGATATCGCATCTCATTTCTATCTTTCATGGTAAGATATAATATGATTTGCGAAGTGTTATGTATTCCTCGTCTACACTTCAAATGAATGTGAATGCGACACTTCCTTGCTAGGAAATAGCGTTTGCAGATGTCTACTTATCGTAGCAATAGTGTTCTTATGATTCTTAAAACGCGATATCGCATCTCATTTCTATCTTTCATGGTAAGATATAATATGATTTGCGAAGTGTTATGTATTCCTCGTCTACACTTCAAATGAATGTGAATGCGACACTTCCTTGCTAGGAAATAGCGTCTACAGATGTCTACGTATCGTAGCAATAGAGTTCTTATGATTCTTAAAACGCGATATCGCATCTCATTTCTATGTTTCATGGTAAGATATAATATGATTTGCGAAGTGTTATGTATTCCTCGTCTACTCTTCAAATGAATATAAATGCGACACTTCCTTGCTAGGAAATAGCGTCTGCAGATGTCTAGGTATCGTAGCGATAGAGTTCTAGAGCTCCTTAAAACGCGATATCGCATCTCATTTCTATGTTTCATGGTAAGTTATAATATGATTTGCGAAGTGTTATGTATTCCTCGTCTACACTTCAAATGAATGTAAATGCGACACTTCCTTGCAAGGAAATAGCGTTTGCAGATGTCTACCTATCGTAGCAATAGAGTTCTAATGCTTCTTAAAACGCGATATCGCATCTCATTTCCGTGTTTCATGGTAAGATATAATATGATTTGCGAAGTGTCATGTATTCCTTGTCTACACTTCAAATGAATGTAAATGCGACACTTCCTTGCAAGGAAATAGCGTCTACAGATGTCTACGTATCGTAGCAATAGAGTTCTTATGATTCTTAAAACGCGATATTGCATCTTATTTCTATGTTTCATGGTAAGATATAATATGATTTGCGAAGTGTCATGTATTCCTCGTCTACACTTCAAATGAATGTAAATGCGACACTTCCTTGCTAGGATATAGCGTCTGAAGATGTCTAGGTATCGTAGCAATAGAGTTCTAATGCTTCTTAAAACGAGATATTGCATCTCATATCTATGTTTCATGATAAGATATAATATTCATTGCGAAGTGTTATGCATTCCTCGTCTACGATTCAAATGAATGTAAATGCGACACTTCCTTGCAAGGAAATAGCGTTTGCAGTTGTCTACGTATCGTAGCAATAGAGTTCTTATGATTCTTAAAACGCGATATCGCATCTCATTTCTATCTTTCATGGTAAGATATAATATGATTTGCGAAGTGTTATGTATTCCTCGTCTACACTTCAAATGAATGTGAATGCGACACTTCCTCGCTAGGAAATAACGGTTGCAGATGTCTACGTATCGTAGCAATAGAGTTCAGATGATTCTTAAAACGCGATATCGCATCTCATTTCTATGTTTCATGGTAAGATATAATATGATTTGCGAAGTGTTATGTATTCCTCGTCTACACTTCAAATGAATGTAAATTGCGACACTTCTTTGCAAGGAAATAGCGTTTGCAGGTGTCTACGTATCGAAGCAATAGAGTTCAAATACTTCTTAAAACGAGATATTGCATCTCATATCTATGTTTCATGATAAGATATAATATTCATTGCGAAGTGTTATGCATTCCTCGTCTACGATTCAGACGAATGTAAATGCGACACTTCCTTGCTAGGAAATAGCGTCCGCAGATGCCTAGGTATCGTAGCAACAGAGTTCTAATGCTTCTTAAAACGAGATATTGCATCTCATATCTATGTTTCATGATAAGATATAATATTCATTGCGAAGTGTTATGCATTCCTCGTCTACGATTCAAATGAAAGTAAATGCGACACTTCCTTGCAAGGAAATAGCGTTTGCAGATGTCTACGTATCGTAGCAATAGTGTTCATATGATTCTTAAAACGCGATATCGCAACTCATTTCTATGTTTCATGGTAAAATATAACATGATTTGGGAAGTGTTATGTATTCCTCGTCTACACTTCAAATGAATGTGAATGCGATACTTCCTCGCTAGGAAATAGCGTTTGCAGATGTCTACGTATCGTAGCAATAGATTTCTAATGCTTCTTAAAACGCGATATCGCATCTCATTTCTATGTTTCACTGTAAGATATAATATGATTTGCGAAGAGTCATGTATTCCTCGTCTACACTTCAAATGAATGTAAATGCGACACTTCCTTGCAAGGAAATAGCGTCTGCAGATGTCTAGGTATCGTAGCAATAGTGCTCTAATGCTTCTTAAGATGCGATGTCGCATCTCATTTCTATCTTTCATGGTAAGATATAATATGATTTGCGAAGTGTTATGTATTCCTTGTCTACACTTCAAATGAATGTAAATGCGACACTTCCTTGCAAGGAAATAGCGTTTGCAGATGTCTACGTATCGTAGCAATAGTGTTCATATGATTCTTAAAACGCGATATCGCAACTCATTTCTATGTTTCATGGTAAAATATAACATGATTTGGGAAGTGTTATGTATTCCTCGTCTACACTTCAAATGAATGTGAATGCGATACTTCCTCGCTAGGAAATAGCGTTTGCAGATGTCTACGTATCGTAGCAATAGATTTCTAATGCTTCTTAAAACGCGATATCGCATCTCATTTCTATGTTTCACTGTAAGATATAATATGATTTGCGAAGAGTCATGTATTCCTCGTCTACACTTCAAATGAATGTAAATGCGACACTTCCTTGCAAGGAAATAGCGTCTGCAGATGTCTAGGTATCGTAGCAATAGTGCTCTAATGCTTCTTAAGATGCGATGTCGCATCTCATTTCTATGTTTCATGGTAAGATATAATATGATTTGCGAAGTGTTATGTATTCCTCGTCTACACTTCAAATGAATGTGAATGCGACACTTCCTTGCTAGGAAATAGCGTTTGCAGATGTCTACGTATCGTAGCAATAGTGTTCTTATGATTCTTAAAACGCGATATCGCATCTCATTTCTATCTTTCATGGTAAGATATAATATGATTTGCGAAGTGTTATGTATTCCTTGTCTACACTTCAAATGAATGTAAATGCGACACTTCCTTGCAAGGAAATAGCGTCTACAGATGTCTACGTATCGCAGCAATAGAGTTCTTATGATTCTTAAAACGCGATATTGCATCTTATTTCTATGTTTCATGGTAAGATATAATATGATTTGCGAAGTGTCATGTATTCCTCGTCTACACTTCAAATGAATGTAAATGCGACACTTCCTTGCTAGGAAATAGCGTCTGCAGATGTCTAGGTATCGTAGCAATAGAGTTGTAATGCTTCTTAAAACGAGATATTGCATCTCATATATATGTTTCATGATAAGATATAATATTCATTGCGAAGTGTTATGCATTCCTCGTCTACGATTCAAATGAATGTAAATGCGACACTTCCTTGCTAGGAAATAGCGTCTACAGATGTCTACGTATCGTAGCAATAGAGTTCTTATGATTCTTAAAACGCGATATCGCATCTCATTTCTATCTTTCATGGTAAGATATAATATGATTTGCGAAGTGTTATGTATTCCTCGTCTACACTTCAAATGAATGTGAATGCGACACTTCCTTGCTAGGAAATAGCGTTTGCAGATGTCTACGTATCGTAGCAATAGTGTTCTTATGATTCTTAAAACGCGATATCGCATCTCATTTCTATCTTTCATGGTAAGATATAATATGATTTGCGAAGTGTTATGTATTCCTCGTCTACACTTCAAATGAATGTGAATGCGACACTTCCTTGCTAGGAAATAGCGTCTACAGATGTCTACGTATCGTAGCAATAGAGTTCTTATGATTCTTAAAACGCGATATCGCATCTCATTTCTATGTTTCATGGTAAGATATAATATGATTTGCGAAGTGTTATGTATTCCTCGTCTACTCTTCAAATGAATGTAAATGCGACACTTCCTTGCTAGGAAATAGCGTCTGCAGATGTCTAGGTATCGTAGCGATAGAGTTCTAGAGCTCCTTAAAACGCGATATCGCATCTCATTTCTATGTTTCATGGTAAGTTATAATATGATTTGCGAAGTGTTATGTATTCCTCGTCTACACTTCAAATGAATGTAAATGCGACACTTCCTTGCAAGGAAATAGCGTTTGCAGATGTCTACCTATCGTAGCAATAGAGTTCTAATGCTTCTTAAAACGCGATATCGCATCTCATTTCCGTGTTTCATGGTAAGATATAATATGATTTGCGAAGTGTCATGTATTCCTTGTCTACACTTCAAATGAATGTAAATGCGACACTTCCTTGCAAGGAAATAGCGTCTACAGATGTCTACGTATCGTAGCAATAGAGTTCTTATGATTCTTAAAACGCGATATTGCATCTTATTTCTATGTTTCATGGTAAGATATAATATGATTTGCGAAGTGTCATGTATTCCTCGTCTACACTTCAAATGAATGTAAATGCGACACTTCCTTGCTAGGATATAGCGTCTGAAGATGTCTAGGTATCGTAGCAATAGAGTTCTAATGCTTCTTAAAACGAGATATTGCATCTCATATCTATGTTTCATGATAAGATATAATATTCATTGCGAAGTGTTATGCATTCCACGTCTACGATTCAAATGAATGTAAATGCGACACTTCCTTGCAAGGAAATAGCGTTTAAAGATGTCTACATATCGTAGCAATAGAGTTCTAATGCTTCTTAAAACGCGATATCGCAACTCATTTCTATGTTTCATGGTAAGATATAATATCATTTGCGAAGTGTTATGTACTCCTCGTCTACGCTTCACATGAATGTAAATGCGACACTTCCTTGCAAGGAAATAGCGTTTGCAGATGTCTACGTATCGAAGAAATAGAGTTCAAATGCTTCGTAAAACGAGATATTGCATCTCATATCTATGTTTGTTGATAAGATATAATATTCATTGCGAAGTGTTATGCATTCCTCGTCTACGTTTCAAATGAAAGTAAATGCGACACTTCCTTGCAAGGAAATAGCGTTTGCAGATGTCTACGTATCGAAGCTATAGATTTCATCTGATTCTTAAAACGCGATATCGCATCTCATTTCTATGTTTCATGGTAAGATATAACATGATATGCGAAGTGTTATGTATTCCTCGTCTACACTTCAAATGAATGCGAATGCGATACTTCCTCGCTAGGAAATAGCGTTTGCAGATGTCTACGTATCGTAGCAGTAGCTTTCTAATGCTTCTTAAAACGCGATATCGCATCTCATTTCTATGTTTCATGGTAAGATGTAATATGATTTGCGAAATGTTATGTATTCCTCCTCTACACTTCAAATGAATGTAAGTGCGACACTTCCTTGCAAGGAAATAGCGTTTGCTGATGTCTACGTATCGAAGACATAGAGTTCAAATGCTTCTTAAAAAGAGATATTGCATCTCATATCTATGTTTCATGATAAGATATAATATTCATTGCGAAGTGTTATACATTCCTCGTCTACGATTCAAATGAAAGTAAATGCGACACTTCCTTGTTAGGAAATAGCGTCTGCAGATGTCTAGGTATCGTAGCAATAGAGTTCTAATGCTTCCTAAAACGCGATATCGCATCTCATTTCTACGTTTCATGGTAAGATGTAATATGATTTGCGATGTGTTATGTATTCGTCGTCTACATTTCAAATGAATGTAAATGTGACACTTCCTTTCAAGGAAATAGCGTTTGCAGATTTCTACGTATCGGAGCAATAGAGTTCTAATGCTTCTTAAAACGCGATATCGCATCTCATTTCTATGTTTCATGGTAAGATATAATATGATTTGCGAAGTGTCATGTATGCCTCGTCTACACTTCAAACGAATGTAAATGCGAGACTTCCTTGCTAGGAAATAGCGCCTGCAGATGTCTAGGTATCGTAGCAATAGTTTTCTAATACTTCTTAAAACGCGATATCGCATCTCATTTCTATGTTTCGTGGTAAGATATAATATGATTTGCGAAGTCTTATGTATTCCTCGTCTACACTTCAAATGAATGTAAATGCGACACTTCCTTGGTAGGAAATAGCGTCTGCAGATGTCTAGGTATCGTAGCAATAGAGTTCTAATGCTTCTTAAAACGCGACATCGCATCTCATTTCTATGTTTCATGGTAAGATATAACATGATTTGCGAAGTGTTATGTATTGCTCGTCTACACTTCAAATGAATGTAAATGCGACACTTCCTTGCTAGGAAATAGCGTCTGCAGATGTCTAGGTATCGTAGCAATAGAGTTCTAATGCTTCTCAAAACGCAATATCGCACCTCATTTCTATGTTTCATGGTAAGATATAACATGATTTGCGAAGTGTCATGTATTCCTCGTCTACACTTCAAATGAATGTAAATGCGACACTTCCTTGCTAGGAATTAGCGTCTGCAGAATTCTAGGTATCGTAGCAATAGAGTTCAAATGCTTCTTAAAACGAGATATTGCATCTCATATCTATGTTTCATGGTAAGATATAATATGATTTGCGAAGTGTTATGTATTCCTCGTCTATACTTCAAATGAATGTAAATGCGACACTTCCTTGCTAGGAAATAGCGTCTGCAGATGTCTAGGTATCGTAGCGATAGAGTTCTAATGCTTCTCAAAACGCAATATCGCATCTCATTTCTATGTTTCATGGTGAGATATAACATGATTTGCGAAGTGTTATGTATTCCTCGTCTACACTTCAAATGAATGTGAATGCGATACTTCCTCGCTAGGAAATAGCGTTTGCAGATGTCTACGTATCGTAGCAGTAGCTTTCTAATGCTTCTTAAAACGCGATATCGCATCTCATTTCTATGTTTCATGGTAAGATGTAATATGATTTGCGAAATGTTATGTATTCCTCCTCTACACTTCAAATGAATGTAAGTGCGACACTTCCTTGCAAGGAAATAGCGGTTGCTGATGTCTACGTATCGAAGACATAGAGTTCAAATGCTTCTTAAAAAGAGATATTGCATCTCATATCTATGTTTCAGGATAAGATATAATATTCATTGCGAAGTGTTATACATTCCTCGTCTACGATTCAAATGAAAGTAAATGCGACACTTCCTTGTTAGGAAATAGCGTCTGCAGATGTCTAGGAATCGTAGCAATAGAGTTCTAATGCTTCCTAAAACGCGATATCGCATCTCATTTCTACGTTTCATGGTAAGATGTAATATGATTTGCGATGTGTTATGTATTCGTCGTCTACATTTCAAATGAATGTAAATGTGACTCTTCCTTTCAAGGAAATAGCGTTTGCAGATTTCTACGTATCGGAGCAATAGAGTTCTAATGCTTCTTAAAACGCGATATCGCATCTCATTTCTATGTTTCATGGTAAGATATAATATGATTTGCGAAGTGTCATGTATGCCTCGTCTACACTTCAAACGAATGTAAATGCGAGACTTCCTTGCTAGGAAATAGCGCCTGCAGATGTCTAGGTATCGTAGCAATAGTTTTCTAATACTTCTTAAAACGCGATATCGCATCTCATTTCTATGTTTCGTGGTAAGATATAATATGATTTGCGAAGTGTCATGTATTCCTCGTCTACACTTCAAATGAATGTAAATGCGACACTTCCTTGCTAGGAATTAGCGTCTGCAGAATTCTAGGTATCGTAGCAATAGAGTTCAAATGCTTCTTAAAACGAGATATTGCATCTCATATCTATGTTTCATGGTAAGATATAATATGATTTGCGAAGTGTTATGTATTCCTCGTCTATACTTCAAATGAATGTAAATGCGACACTTCCTTGCTAGGAAATAGCGTCTGCAGATGTCTAGGTATCGTAGCGATAGAGTTCTAATGCTTCTCAAAACGCAATATCGCATCTCATTTCTATGTTTCATGGTGAGATATAACATGATTTGCGAAGTGTTATGTATTCCTCGTCTACACTTCAAATGAATGTGAATGCGATACTTCCTCGCTAGGAAATAGCGTTTGCAGATGTCTACGTATCGTAGCAGTAGCTTTCTAATGCTTCTTAAAACGCGATATCGCATCTCATTTCTATGTTTCATGGTAAGATGTAATATGATTTGCGAAATGTTATGTATTCCTCCTCTACACTTCAAATGAATGTAAGTGCGACACTTCCTTGCAAGGAAATAGCGGTTGCTGATGTCTACGTATCGAAGACATAGAGTTCAAATGCTTCTTAAAAAGAGATATTGCATCTCATATCTATGTTTCAGGATAAGATATAATATTCATTGCGAAGTGTTATACATTCCTCGTCTACGATTCAAATGAAAGTAAATGCGACACTTCCTTGTTAGGAAATAGCGTCTGCAGATGTCTAGGAATCGTAGCAATAGAGTTCTAATGCTTCCTAAAACGCGATATCGCATCTCATTTCTACGTTTCATGGTAAGATGTAATATGATTTGCGATGTGTTATGTATTCGTCGTCTACATTTCAAATGAATGTAAATGTGACTCTTCCTTTCAAGGAAATAGCGTTTGCAGATTTCTACGTATCGGAGCAATAGAGTTCTAATGCTTCTTAAAACGCGATATCGCATCTCATTTCTATGTTTCATGGTAAGATATAATATGATTTGCGAAGTGTCATGTATGCCTCGTCTACACTTCAAACGAATGTAAATGCGAGACTTCCTTGCTAGGAAATAGCGCCTGCAGATGTCTAGGTATCGTAGCAATAGTTTTCTAATACTTCTTAAAACGCGATATCGCATCTCATTTCTATGTTTCGTGGTAAGATATAATATGATTTGCGAAGTGTCATGTATTCCTCGTCTACACTTCAAATGAATGTAAATGCGACACTTCCTTGCTAGGAATTAGCGTCTGCAGAATTCTAGGTATCGTAGCAATAGAGTTCAAATGCTTCTTAAAACGAGATATTGCATCTCATATCTATGTTTCATGGTAAGATATAATATGATTTGCGAAGTGTTATGTATTCCTCGTCTATACTTCAAATGAATGTAAATGCGACACTTCCTTGCTAGGAAATAGCGTCTGCAGATGTCTAGGTATCGTAGCGATAGAGTTCTAATGCTTCTCAAAACGCAATATCGCATCTCATTTCTATGTTTCATGGTGAGATATAACATGATTTGCGAAGTGTTATGTATTCCTCGTCTACACTTCAAATGAATGTGAATGCGATACTTCCTCGCTAGGAAATAGCGTTTGCAGATGTCTACGTATCGTAGCAGTAGCTTTCTAATGCTTCATAAAACGCGATATCGCATCTCATTTCTATGTTTCATGGTAAGATGTAATATGATTTGCGAAATGTTATGTATTCCTCCTCTACACTTCAAATGAATGTAAGTGCGACACTTCCTTGCAAGGAAATAGCGGTTGCTGATGTCTACGTATCGAAGACATAGAGTTCAAATGCTTCTTAAAAAGAGATATTGCATCTCATATCTATGTTTCAGGATAAGATATAATATTCATTGCGAAGTGTTATACATTCCTCGTCTACGATTCAAATGAAAGTAAATGCGACACTTCCTTGTTAGGAAATAGCGTCTGCAGATGTCTAGGTATCGTAGCAATAGAGTTCTAATGCTTCCTAAAACGCGATATCGCATCTCATTTCTACGTTTCATGGTAAGATGTAATATGATTTGCGATGTGTTATGTATTCGTCGTCTACATTTCAAATGAATGTAAATGTGACTCTTCCTTTCAAGGAAATAGCGTTTGCAGATTTCTACGTATCGGAGCAATAGAGTTCTAATGCTTCTTAAAACGCGATATCGCATCTCATTTCTATGTTTCATGGTAAGATATAATATGATTTGCGAAGTGTCATGTATGCCTCGTCTACACTTCAAACGAATGTAAATGCGAGACTTCCTTGCTAGGAAATAGCGCCTGCAGATGTCTAGGTATCGTAGCAATAGTTTTCTAATACTTCTTAAAACGCGATATCGCATCTCATTTCTATGTTTCGTGGTAAGATATAATATGATTTGCGAAGTCTTATGTATTCCTCGTCTACACTTCAAATGAATGTAAATGCGACACTTCCTTGGTAGGAAATAGCGTCTGCAGATGTCTAGGTATCGTAGCAATAGAGTTCTAATGCTTCTTAAAACGCGACATCGCATCTCATTTCTATGTTTCATGGTAAGATATAACATGATTTGCGAAGTGTTATGTATTGCTCGTCTACACTTCAAATGAATGTAAATGCGACACTTCCTTGCTAGGAAATAGCGTCTGCAGATGTCTAGGTATCGTAGCAATAGAGTTCTAATGCTTCTCAAAACGCAATATCGCAACTCATTTCTATGTTTCATGGTAAGATATAACATGATTTGCGAAGTGTTATGTATTCCTCGTCTACACTTCAAATGAATGTGAATGCGATACTTCCTCGCTAGGAAATAGCGTTTGCAGATGTCTACGTATCGTTGCAATAGCTTTCTGATGCTTCTTAAAACGCGATATCGCATCTCATTTCTGTGTTGCATAGTAAGATATAATATGATTTGCGAAGTGTCATGTATTCCTCGTCTACACTTCAAATGAATGTAAATGCGACACTTCCTTGCTAGGAATTAGCGTCTGCAGAATTCTAGGTATCGTAGCAATAGAGTTCAAATGCTTCTTAAAACGAGATATTGCATCTCATATCTACGTTTCATGGTAAGATGTAATATGATTTGCGATGTGTTATGTATTCGTCGTCTACATTTCAAATGAATGTAAATGTGACACTTCCTTTCAAGGAAATAGCGTTTGCAGATTTCTACGTATCGGAGCAATAGAGTTCTAATGCTTCTTAAAACGCGATATCGCATCTCATTTCTATGTTTCATGGTAAGATATAATATGATTTGCGAAGTGTCATGTATGCCTCGTCTACACTTCAAACGAATGTAAATGCGAGACTTCTTTGCTAGGAAATAGCGCCTGCAGATGTCTAGGTATCGTAGCAATAGTTTTCTAATACTTCTTAAAACGCGATATCGCATCTCATTTCTATGTTTCGTGGTAAGATATAATATGATTTGCGAAGTCTTATGTATTCCTCGTCTACACTTCAAATGAATGTAAATGCGACACTTCCTTGGTAGGAAATAGCGTCTGCAGATGTCTAGGTATCGTAGCAATAGAGTTCTAATGCTTCTTAAAACGCGACATCGCATCTCATTTCTATGTTTCATGGTAAGATATAACATGATTTGCGAAGTGTTATGTATTGCTCGTCTACACTTCAAATGAATGTAAATGCGACACTTCCTTGCTAGGAAATAGCGTCTGCAGATGTCTAGGTATCGTAGCAATAGAGTTCTAATGCTTCTCAAAACGCAATATCGCACCTCATTTCTATGTTTCATGGTAAGATATAACATGATTTGCGAAGTGTTATGTATTCCTCGTCTACACTTCAAATGAATGTGAATGCGATACTTCCTCGCTAGGAAATAGCGTTTGCAGATGTCTACGTATCGTTGCAATAGCTTTCTGATGCTTCTTAAAACGCGATATCGCATCTCATTTCTGTGTTGCATAGTAAGATATAATATGATTTGCGAAGTGTCATGTATTCCTCGTCTACACTTCAAATGAATGTAAATGCGACACTTCCTTGCTAGGAATTAGCGTCTGCAGAATTCTAGGTATCGTAGCAATAGAGTTCAAATGCTTCTTAAAACGAGATATTGCATCTCATATCTATGTTTCATGGTAAGATATAATATGATTTGCGAAGTGTTATGTATTCCTCGTCTACACTTCAAATGAATGTGAATGCGATACTTCCTCGCTAGGAAATAGCGTTTGCAGATGTCTACGTATCATTGCAATAGCTTTCTGATGCTTCTTAAAACGCGATATCGCATCTCATTTCTATGTTTCATGGTACGATATAATATGATTTGCGAAGTTTCATGTATTCCTCGTCTACACTTCAAATGAATGTGACTGCGATATTTCCTCGCTAGGAAATAGTGTTTGCAGATGTCTACGTATCGTAGCAGTAGCTTTCTAATGCTTCTTAAAACGCGATATCGCATCTCATTTCTATGTTTCATGGTAAGATATAATATGATTTGCGAAGTGTTATGTATTCCTCCTCTACACTTCAAATGATTGTAAGTGCGACACTTCCTTGCAAGGAAATAGCGTTTGCTGATGTCTACGTATCGAAGACATAGAGTTCAAATGCTTCTTAAAAAGAGATATTGCATCTCATATCTATGTTTCATGATAAGATATAATATTCATTGCGAAGTGTTATACATTCCTCGTCTACGATACAAATGAAAGTAAATGCGACACTTCCTTGTTAGGATATAGCGTCTGCAGATGTCTAGGTATCGTAGCAATAGAGTTCTAATGCTTCCTAAAACGCGATATCGCATCTCATTTCTACGTTTCATGGTAAGATGTAATATGATTTGCGAAGTGTTATGTATTCGTCGTCTACACTTCAAATGAATGTAAATGCGACACTTCCTTGCTAGGAATTAGCGTCTGCAGAATTCTAGGTATCGTAGCAATAGAGTTCAAATGCTTCTTAAAACGAGATATTGCATCTCATATCTATGTTTCGTGATAAGATATAATATTCATTGCGAAGTGTTATGCGTTCCTCATCTATGATTCAAATGAATGTAAATGCGACACTTCCTTGCTAGGAAATAGCGTCTGCAGATGTCTAGGTATCGTAGCGATAGAGTTCTAATGCTTCTCAAAACGCAATATCGCATCTCATTTCTATGTTTCATGGTAAGATATAACATGATTTGCGAAGTGTCATGTATTCCTCGTCTACACTTCAAATGAATGTGAATGCGATACTTCCTCGCTAGGAAATAGCGTTTGCAGGTGTCTACGAATCGTTGCAATAGCTTTCTAATGCTTCTTAAAACGCGATATCGCATCTCATTTCTATGTTTCATGGTACGATATAATATGATTTGCGAAGTTTCATGTATTCCTCGTCTACACTTCAAATGAATGTGACTGCGATATTTCCTCGCTAGGAAATAGCGTTTGCAGATGTCTACGTATCGTAGCAGTAGCTTTCTAATGCTTCTTAAAACGCGATATCGTATCTCATTTCTATGTTTCATGGTAAGATGTAATATGATTTGCGAAGTGTCATGTATTCCTCGTCTACACCTCAAACGAATGTAAATGCGAGACTTCCTTGCTAGGAAATAGCGCCTGCAGATGTCTAGGTATCGTAGCAATTGTGTTCTAATGCTTCTTAAGACGCGATGTCGCATCTCATTTCTATGTTTCATGGTAAGATATAATATGATTTGCGAAGTGTCATGTATTCCTCGTCTACACTTCAAATGAATGTAAATGCGACACTTCCTTGCTAGGAAATATCGTCTGCAGATGTCTAGGTATCGTAGCAATAGAGTTCTAATGCTTCTTAAAACGCGATATCGCATCTCATTTCTGTGTTTCATAGTAAGATATAATATGATTTGCGAAGTGTCATGTATTCCTCGTCTACACTTCAAATGAATTGAAATGCGACACTTCCTTGCAAGGAAATAGCGTCTGCAGATGTCTACGTATCGTAGCAATAGAGTTCTTATGATCCTTAAAACGCGATATTGCATATCATTTCTATGTTTCATGGTAAAATATAATATGATTTGCGAAGTGTTATGCATTCCGCGTCTACGATTCAAATGAATGTAAATGCGACACTTCCTTGCAAGGAAATAGCGTTTGCAGATGTCTACGTATCGTAGCAATAGAGTTCTTATGATTCTTAGAACGCGATATTGCATCTTATTTCTATGTTTCATGGTAAGATATAATATGATTTGCGAAGTGTCATGTATTCCTCGTCTACACTTCAAATGAATGTAAATGCGACACTTCCTTGCTAGGAAATAGCGTCTGCAGATGTCTAGGTATCGTAGCAATAGAGTTGTAATGCTTCTTAAAACGAGATATTGCATCTCATATATATGTTTCATGATAAGATATAATATTCATTGCGAAGTGTTATGCATTCCTCGTCTACGATTCAAATGAATGTAAATGCGACACTTCCTTGCAAGGAAATAGCGTTTACAGATGTCTACCTATCGTAGCAATAGAGTTCTAATGCTTCTTAAAACGCGATATCGCATCTCATTTCCGTGTTTCATGGTAAGATATAATATGATTTGCGAAGTGTCATGTATTCCTTGTCTACACTTCAAATGAATGTAAATGCGACACTTCCTTGCAAGGAAATAGCGTCTACAGATGTCTACGTATCGTAGCAATAGAGTTCTTATGATTCTTAAAACGCGATATTGCATCTTATTTCTATGTTTCATGGTAAGATATAATATGATTTGCGAAGTGTCATGTATTCCTCGTCTACACTTCAAATGAATGTAAATGCGACACTTCCTTGCTAGGATATAGCGTCTGAAGATGTCTAGGTATCGTAGCAATAGAGTTCTAATGCTTCTTAAAACGAGATATTGCATCTCATATCTATGTTTCATGATAAGATATAATATTCATTGCGAAGTGTTATGCATTCCACGTCTACGATTCAAATGAATGTAAATGCGACACTTCCTTGCAAGGAAATAGCGTTTGCAGTTGTCTACGTATCGTAGCAATAGAGTTCTTATGATTCTTAAAACGCGATATCGCATCTCATTTCTATCTTTCATGGTAAGATATAATATGATTTGCGAAGTGTTATGTATTCCTCGTCTACACTTCAAATGAATGTGAATGCGACACTTCTTTGCAAGGAAATAGCGTTTGCAGGTGTCTACGTATCGAAGCAATAGAGTTCAAATACTTCTTAAAACGAGATATTGCATCTCATATCTATGTTTCATGATAAGATATAATATTCATTGCGAAGTGTTATGCATTCCTCGTCTACGATTCAGACGAATGTAAATGCGACACTTCCTTGCTAGGAAATAGCGTCCGCAGATGCCTAGGTATCGTAGCAACAGAGTTCTAATGCTTCTTAAAACGAGATATTGCATCTCATATCTATGTTTCATGATAAGATATAATATTCATTGCGAAGTGTTATGCATTCCTCGTCTACGATTCAAATGAAAGTAAATGCGACACTTCCTTGGAAGGAAATAGCGTTTGCAGATGTCTACGTATCGTAGCAATAGTGTTCATATGATTCTTAAAACGCGATATCGCAACTCATTTCTATGTTTCATGGTAAAATATAACATGATTTGGGAAGTGTTATGTATTCCTCGTCTACACTTCAAATGAATGTGAATGCGATACTTCCTCGCTAGGAAATAGCGCTTGCAGATGTCTACGTATCGTAGCAATAGATTTCTAATGCTTCTTAAAACGCGATATCGCATCTCATTTCTATGTTTCACTGTAAGATATAATATGATTTGCGAAGAGTCATGTATTCCTCGTCTACACTTCAAATGAATGTAAATGCGACACTTCCTTGCAAGGAAATAGCGTCTGCAGATGTCTAGGTATCGTAGCAATAGTGCTCTAATGCTTCTTAAGATGCGATGTCGCATCTCATTTCTATGTTTCATGGTAAGATATAATATGATTTGCGAAGTGTCATGTATTCCTCGTCTACACTTCAAATGAATGTAAATGCGACACTTCCTTGCAAGCAAATAGCGTTTGCAGATGTCTACCTATCGTAGCAATAGAGTTCTAATGCTTCTTAAACCGCGATATCGCATCTCATTTCTGTGTTTCATGGTAAGATATAATATGATTTGCGAAGTGTCATGTATTCCTCGTCTACACTTCAAATGAATGTGAATGCGAGTCTTCCTCGCTAGGAAATAGCGTTTGCAGATGTCTAGGTATCGTTGCAATACAGTTCAGATGATTCTTAAAACGCGATATCGCATCTCATTTCTATGTTTCATGGTAAAATGTAATATGATTTGCGAAGTGTTCTGTATTCCTCGTCTACACTTCAAATGAATGTAAATGCGACACTTCCTAGCAAGGAAGTAGCGGTTGTAGATGTCTACGTATCGTAGCAATAGTTCTTATGATTCTTAAAACGCGATATCGCATCTCATTCTATGTTTCATGGTAAGATATAATATGATTTGCGAAGTGTCACGTATTCCTCGTCTACACTTCAAATGAATGTGAATGCGACACTTCCTCGCTAGGAAATAGCGTTTGCAGATGTCTACCTATCGTAGCAATAGAGTTCGAATGCTTCTTAAAACGCGATATCGCATCTCATTTCTGTGTTTCATGGTAAGATATAATATGATTTGCGAAGTGTTATGTATTCCTCGTCTACACTTCAACTGAATGTAAATGCGACACTTCCTTGCTAGGAAATAGCGTCTGCAGATGTCTAGGTATCGTAGCAATAGAGTTCTAATGCATCTTAAAACGCGATATCGCATCTCATTTCTATGTTTCATGGTAAGATATAATATGATTTGCGAAGTGGCATGTATTCCTCGTCTACACTTCAAATGAATGTAAATGCGACACTCCCATGCTAGGAAATACCGTCTGCAGATGACTAGGTATCGTAGCAATAGTGTTCTAATGCTTCTTAAAACGCGATATCGCATCTCATTTCTATGTTTCATGCTAAGATATTATATGATTTGCGAAGTGTTATGTATTCCTCGTCTACACTTCAAATGAATGTAAATGCGACACTTCCATGCTAGGTAATACCGTCTGCAGATGACTAGGTATCGTAGCAAGAGTGTTCTAATGCTTCCTAAAACGCGATATCGCATCTCATTTCTATGTTTCATTGTAAGATATAATATGATTTGCGAAGTGCTATGTATTCCTCGTCTACACTTCAAATGAATGTAAATGCGACACTTCCTTGCAAGGAAATAGCGTTTGCTGATGTCTACGTATCGAAGCAGTAGAGTTCAAATGCTTCTTAAAACGAGATATTGCATCTCATATCTATGTTTCATGATAAGATATAATATTCATTGCGAAGTGTTATGCATTCCTCGTCTACGATTCAAATGAATGTAAATGCGACACTTCCTTGCAAGGAAATAGCGTTTGCAGATGTCTAAGTATCGTAGCAATAGAGTTCTTATGATTCTTAAAACGAGATATTGCATCTCATATCTATGTTTCATGATAAGATATAATATTCATTGCGAAGTGTTATGCATTCCTCGTCTACGATTCAAATGAAAGTAAATGCGACACTTCCTTGCAAGGAAATAGCGTTTGCAGATGTCTACGTATCGTAGCTATAGAGTTCATCTGATTCTTAAAACGCGATATCGCATCTCATTTCTATGTTTCATGGTAAGATATAACATGATATGCGAAGTGTTATGTATTCCTCGTCTACACTTCAAATGAATGCGAATGCGATACTTCCTCGCTACGAAATAGCGTTTGCAGATGTCTACGTATCGTAGCAATAGCTTTATAATGCTTCTTAAAACGCGAGATCGCATCTCATTTCTATGTTTCATGGTAAGATATAATATGATTTGCGAAGTGTCATGTATTCCTCGTCTACACTTCAAGTGAATGTGACTGCGATATTTCCTCCCTAGGAAATAGCGTTTGCAGATGTCTACGTATCGTAGCAATAGCTTTCTAATGCTTCTTAAAACGCGATATCGCATCTCATTTCTATGTTTCATGGTAAGATGTAATATGATTTGCGAAGTGTTATGTATTCCTCCTCTACACTTCAAATGAATGTAAGTGCGACGCTTCCTTGCAAGGAAATAGCGTTTGCAAATGTCTACCTATCGTAACAATAGGGTTCTAATGCTTCTTAAAACGCGATATCGCATCTCATTTCTATGTTTCATGGTGAGATATAATATGATTTGCGAAGTGTTATGTATTCCTCGTCTACACTTCAAATGAATGTAAATGCGACACTTCCTTGCAAGGAAATAGCGTTCGCTGATGTCCACCTATCGTAGCAATAGAGTTCTAATGCTTCATAAAACGCGATATCGCATCTCATTTCTATGTTTCATGGTAAGATATAATATGATTTGCGAAGTGTTATGTATTCCTCGTCTACACTTCAAATGAATGTAAATTGCGACACTTCCTTGCAAGGAAATAGCGTTTGCAGGTGTCTACGTATCGAAGCAATAGAGTTCAAATACTTCTTAAAACGAGATATTGCATCTCATATCTATGTTTCATGATAAGATATAATATTCATTGCGAAGTGTTATGCATTCCTCGTCTACGATTCAAACGAATGTAAATGCGACACTTCCTTGCTAGGAAATAGCGTCCGCAGATTCCTAGGTATCGTAGCAATAGTGTTCATATGATTCTTAAAACGCGATATCGCAACTCATTTCTATGTTTCAAGGTAAAATATAACATGATTTGGGAAGTGTTATGTATTCCTCGTCTACACATCAAATGAATGTGAATGCGATACTTCCTCGCTAGGAAATAGCGTTTGCAGATATCTACGTATCGTAGCAATAGATTTCTAATGCTTCTTAAAACGCGATATCGCATCTCATTTCTATGTTTCATGGTAAGATATAATATGATTTGCGAAGTGTCATGTATTCCTCGTCTACACTTCAAATGAATGTAAATGGGACACTTCCTTGCAAGGAAATAGCGTCTGCAGATGTCTAGGTATCGTAGCAATAGAGTTCTAATGCTTCTTATAACGCGATATTGCATCTCATTTCTGTGTTTCATGGTAAGATATAATATTATTTGCGAAATGTTATGTACTCTTCGTCTACGCTTCTCATGAATGTAAATGCGACACTTCCTTGCAAGGAAATAGCGTTTGCAGATGTTTACGTATCGAAGAAATAGAGTTCAAAAGCTTCTTAAAACGAGATATTGCATCTCATATCTATGTTTCATGATAAGATATAATATTCATTGCGAAGTGTTATGTATTCCTCGTCCACACTTCAAATGAATGTAAATACGACACTTCCTTGCAAGGAAATAGCGTTTGCAGATATCTACATATCGTAGCAATAGAGTTCTAATGCTTCTTAAAACGCGAGATCGCATCTCATTTCTATGTTTCATGGTAAGATATAATATGATTTGCGAAGTGTCATGTATTCCTCGTCTACACTTCAAGTGAATGTAACTGCGATATTTCCTCCCTAGGAAATAGCGTTTGCAGATGTCTACGTATCGTAGCAATAGCTTTCTAATGCTTCTTAAAACGCGATATCGCATCTCATTTCTATGTTTCATGGTAAGATGTAATATGATTTGCGAAGTGTTATGTATTCCTCCTCTACACTTCAAATGAATGTAAATGCGACGCTTCCTTGCAAGGAAATAGCGTTTGCAAATGTCTACCTATCGTAACAATAGGGTTCTAATGCTTCTTAAAACGCGATATCGCATCTCATTTCTATGTTTCATGGTAAGATATAATATGATTTGCGAAGTGTCATGTATTCCTCGTCTACACTTCAAGTGAATGTGAAGGCGACACTTCCTCGCTAGGAAATAGCGTTTGCAGATGTCTACGTATCGTAGCAATAGAGTTCATATGATACTTAAAACCTCGATATCGCATCTCATTTCTATGTTTCATGGTAAGATATAACATGATTTGCGAAGTGTTATGCATTCCTCGTCTACACTTCAAATGAAAGTGAATGCGATACTTCCTCGCTAGGAAATAGCGTTTGCAGATGTCTACGTATCGTATCAATAGCTTTCTAATGCTTCTTAAAACGCGATATCGCATCTCATTTCTGTGTTTCATGGTAAGATATAATATGATTTGCGAAGTGTTATGTATTCCTAGTCTACACTTCAAATGAATGTAAATGCGACACTTCCTTGCAAGGAAATAGCGTTTGCTGATGTCTACGTATCGAAGCAATAGAGTTCAAATGCTTCTTAAAACGAGATATTGCATCTCATATCTATGTTTGATGATAAGATATAATATTCATTGCGAAGTGTTATGCATTCCTCGTCTACGATTCAAATGAAAGTAAATGCGACACTTCCTTGCAAGGAAATAGCGTTTGCAGATGTCTACGTATCGAAGCTATAGATTTCATCTGATTCTTAAAACGCGATATCGCATCTCATTTCTATGTTTCATGGTAAGATATAACATGATATGCGAAGTGTTATGTATTCCTCGTCTACACTTCAAATGAATGCGAATGCGATACTTCCTCGCTAGGAAATAGCGTTTGCAGATGTCTACGTATCGTAGCAGTAGCTTTCTAATGCTTCTTAAAACGCGATATCGCATCTCATTTCTATGTTTCATGGTAAGATGTAATATGATTTGCGAAATGTTATGTATTCCTCCTCTACACTTCAAATGAATGTAAGTGCGACACTTCCTTGCAAGGAAATAGCGTTTGCTGATGTCTACGTATCGAAGACATAGAGTTCAAATGCTTCTTAAAAAGAGATATTGCATCTCATATCTATGTTTCATGATAAGATATAATATTCATTGCGAAGTGTTATACATTCCTCGTCTACGATTCAAATGAAAGTAAATGCGACACTTCCTTATTATGAAATAGCGTCTGCAGATGTCTAGCTATCGTAGCAATAGAGTTCTAATGCTTCCTAAAACGCGATATCGCATCTCATTTCTACGTTTCATGGTAAGATGTAATATGATTTGCGATGTGTTATGTATTCGTCGTCTACATTTCAAATGAATGTAAATGTGACACTTCCTTTCAAGGAAATAGCGTTTGCAGATTTCTACGTATCGGAGCAATAGAGTTCTAATGCTTCTTAAAACGCGATATCGCATCTCATTTCTATGTTTCATGGTAAGATATAATATGATTTGCGAAGTGTCATGTATGCCTCGTCTACACTTCAAACGAATGTAAATGCGAGACTTCCTTGCTAGGAAATAGCGCCTGCAGATGTCTAGGTATCGTAGCAATAGTTTTCTAATACTTCTTAAAACGCGATATCGCATCTCATTTCTATGTTTCGTGGTAAGATATAATATGATTTGCGAAGTCTTATGTATTCCTCGTCTACACTTCAAATGAATGTAAATGCGACACTTCCTTGCTAGGAAATAGCGTCTGCAGATGTCTAGGTATCGTAGCAATAGAGTTCTAATGCTTCTCAAAACGCAATATCGCACCTCATTTCTATGTTTCATGGTAAGATATAACATGATTTGCGAAGTGTTATGTATTCCTCGTCTACACTTCAAATGAATGTGAATGCGATACTTCCTCGCTAGGAAATAGCGTTTGCAGATGTCTACGTATCGTTGCAATAGCTTTCTGATGCTTCTTAAAACGCGATATCGCATCTCATTTCTGTGTTTCATAGTAAGATATAATATGATTTGCGAAGTGTCATGTATTCCTCGTCTACACTTCAAATGAATGTAAATGCGACACTTCCTTGCTAGGAATTAGCGTCTGCAGAATTCTAGGTATCGTAGCAATAGAGTTCAAATGCTTCTTAAAACGAGATATTGCATCTCATATCTATGTTTCATGGTAAGATATAATATGATTTGCGAAGTGTTATGTATTCCTCGTCTACACTTCAAATGAATGTGAATGCGATACTTCCTCGCTAGGAAATAGCGTTTGCAGATGTCTACGTATCGTAGCAGTAGCTTTCTAATGCTTCTTAAAACGCGATATCGCATCTCATTTCTATGTTTCATGGTAAGATATAATATGATTTGCGAAGTGTTATGTATTCCTCCTCTACACTTCAAATGATTGTAAGTGCGACACTTCCTTGCAAGGAAATAGCGTTTGCTGATGTCTACGTATCGAAGACATAGAGTTCAAATGCTTCTTAAAAAGAGATATTGCATCTCATATCTATGTTTCATGATAAGATATAATATTCATTGCGAAGTGTTATACATTCCTCGTCTACGATACAAATGAAAGTAAATGCGACACTTCCTTGTTAGGATATAGCGTCTGCAGATGTCTAGGTATCGTAGCAATAGAGTTCTAATGCTTCCTAAAACGCGATATCGCATCTCATTTCTACGTTTCATGGTAAGATGTAATATGATTTGCGAAGTGTTATGTATTCGTCGTCTACACTTCAAATGAATGTAAATGTGACACTTCCTTGCAAGGAAATAGCGTTTGCAGATTTCTACGTATCGGAGCAATAGAGTTCTAATGCTTCTTAAAACGCGATATCGCATCTCATTTCTATGTTTCATGATAAGATATAATATGATTTGCGAAGTGTCATGTATGCCTCGTCTACACTTCAAACGAATGTAAATGCGAGACTTCCTTGCTAGGAAATAGCGTCTGCAGATGTCTAGGTATCGTAGCAATAGAGTTCTAATGCTTCTTAAAACGCGATATCGCATCTCATTTCTGTGTTTCATAGTAAGATATAATATGATTTGCGAAGTGTCATGTATTCCTCGTCTACACTTCAAATGAATGTAAATGCGACACTTCCTTGCTAGGAATTAGCGTCTGCAGAATTCTAGGTATCGTAGCAATAGAGTTCAAATGCTTCTTAAAACGAGATATTGCATCTCATATCTATGTTTCGTGATAAGATATAATATTCATTGCGAAGTGTTATGCGTTCCTCATCTATGATTCAAATGAATGTAAATGCGACACTTCCTTGCTAGGAAATAGCGTCTGCAGATGTCTAGGTATCGTAGCGATAGAGTTCTAATGCTTCTCAAAACGCAATATCGCATCTCATTTCTATGTTTCATGGTAAGATATAACATGATTTGCGAAGTGTCATGTATTCCTCGTCTACACTTCAAATGAATGTGAATGCGATACTTCCTCGCTAGGAAATAGCGTTTGCAGGTGTCTACGAATCGTTGCAATAGCTTTCTAATGCTTCTTAAAACGCGATATCGCATCTCATTTCTATGTTTCATGGTACGATATAATATGATTTGCGAAGTTTCATGTATTCCTCGTCTACACTTCAAATGAATGTGACTGCGATATTTCCTCGCTAGGAAATAGCGTTTGCAGATGTCTACGTATCGTAGCAGTAGCTTTCTAATGCTTCTTAAAACGCGATATCGTATCTCATTTCTATGTTTCATGGTAAGATGTAATATGATTTGCGAAGTGTCATGTATTCCTCGTCTACACCTCAAACGAATGTAAATGCGAGACTTCCTTGCTAGGAAATAGCGCCTGCGTATGTCTAGGTATCGTAGCAATTGTGTTCTAATGCTTCTTAAGACGCGATGTCGCATCTCATTTCTATGTTTCATGGTAAGATATAATATGATTTGCGAAGTGTCATGTATTCCTCGTCTACACTTCAAATGAATGTAAATGCGACACTTCCTTGCTAGGAAATATCGTCTGCAGATGTCTAGGTATCGTAGCAATAGAGTTCTAATGCTTCTTAAAACGCGATATCGCATCTCATTTCTGTGTTTCATAGTAAGATATAATATGATTTGCGAAGTGTCATGTATTCCTCGTCTACACTTCAAATGAATGTAAATGCGACACTTCCTTGCTAGGAATTAGCGTCTGCAGAATTCTAGGTATCGTAGCAATAGGGTTCAAATGCTTCTTAAAACGAGATATTGCATCTCATATCTATGTTTCATGATAAGATATAATATTCATTGCGAAGTGTTATGCGTTCCTCATCTATGATTCAAATGAATGTAAATGCGACACTTCCATGCTAGGAAATAGCGTCTGCAGATGTCTAGGTATCGTTGCAATAGCTTTCTAATGCTTCTCAAAACGCAATATCGCATCTCATTTCTATGTTTCATGGTAAGATATAACATGATTTGCGAAGTGTCATGTATTCCTCGTCTACACTTCAAATGAATGTGAATGCGATACTTCCTCGCTAGGAAATAGCGTTTGCAGATGTCTACGTATCGTTGCAATAGCTTTCTAATGCTTCTTAAAACGCGATATCGCATCTCATTTCTATGTTTCATGGTACGATATAATATGATTTGCGATGTTTCATGTATTCCTCGTCTACACTTCAAATGAATGTGACTGCGATATTTCCTCGCCAGGAAATAGCGTTTGCAGATGTCTACGTATCGTAGCAGTAGCTTTCTAATGCTTCTTAAAATGCGATATCGTATCTCATTTCTATGTTTCATGGTAAGATGTAATATGATTTGCGAAGTGTTATGTATTCCTCCTCTACACTTCAAATGAATGTAAGTGCGACACTTCCTTGCAAGGAAATAGCGTTTGCTGATGTCTACGTATCGAAGACATAGAGTTCAAATGCTTCTTAAAACGAGATATTGCATCTCATATCTATGTTTCATGATAAGATATAATATTCATTGCGAAGTGTTATACATTCCTCGTCTACGATTCAAATGAATGTAAATGCGAAACTTCCTTGCAAAGAAATAGCGTTTGCAGATGTCAATGTATCGTAGCAATAGATTTCTAATGCTTCTTAAAACGCGATATCGCATCTCATTTCTATGTTTGATAGTAAGATATAATATGATTTGCGAAGTGTCATGTATTCCTCGTCTACACTGCAAATGAATGTAAATGCGACACTTCGTTGCTAGGAATTAGCGTCTGCAGAATTCTAGGTATCGTAGCAATAGAGTTCATATGCTTCTTAAAACGAGATATTGCATCTCATATCTGTGTTTCATGATAAGATATAATATTCATTGCGAAGTGTTATGCGTTCCTCATCTATGATTCAAATGAATGTAAATGCGACACTTCCTTGCTAGGAAATAGAGTCTGCAGATGTCTAGGTATCGTTGCAATAGCTTTCTAATTCATCTTAAAACGCGATATCGCATCACATTTCTATGTTTCATGGTAAGATGTAATATGATTTGCGAAGTGTTATGTATTCCTCCTCTACACTTCAAATGAATGTAAGTGCGACACTTCCTTGCAAGGAAATAGCGTTTGCTGATGTCTACGTATCGAAGAAACAGAGTTCTAATGCTTCTTAAAACGCGATATCGAATCTCATTTCTATGTTTCATGGTAAGATATAATATGATTTGCGAAGTGCCATGTATTCCTCGTCTACACTTCAAATGAATGTAAATGCGAGACTTCCGTGCTAGGAAATAGCGTCTGCAGATGTCTAGGTATCGTAGCAATAGTGTTCTAATGCTTCTTAAGACGCGATGTCGCATCTCATTTCTATGTTTCATGGTAAGATATAATATGATTTGCGAAGTGTCATGTATTCCTCGTCTACACTTCAAATGAATGTAAATGCGACACTTCCTTGCTAGGAAATAGCGTCTGCAGATGTCTAGGTATCGTAGCAATAGAGTTCTAATGCTTCTTAAAACGCGATTTCGCATCTCAATTCTATGTTTCATGGTAAGATATAACACGATTTGCGAAGTGTTATGTATTCCTCGCCTACACTTCAAATGAATGTAAATGCGACACTTCCTTGCAAGGAAATAGCGTTTGCAGATGTCTACGTATCGAAGCAATAGATTTCAAATGCTTCTTCAAACGAGATATTGCATCTCGTATCTATGTTTCATGATAAGATATAATATTCATTGCGAAGTGTTATGCATTCATCGTCTACGATTCAAATGAAAGTAAATGCGACACTTCCTTGTTAGGAAATAGCGTCCGCAGATGTCTAGGTATCGTAGCAATAGAGTTCTAATGCTTCCTAAAACGCGATATCGCATCTCATTTCTACGTTTCATGGTAAGATGTAATATGATTTGCGAAGTGTTATGTATTCGTCGTCTACACTTCAAATGAATGTAAATGTGACACTTCCTTGCAAGGAAATAGCGTTTGCAGATGTCTACGTATCGGAGCAATAGAGTTCTAATGCTTCTTAAAACGCGATATCGCATCTCATTTCTATGTTTCATGGTAAGATATAATATGATTTGCGAAGTGTCATGTATTCCTCGTCTACACTTCAAATGAATGTAAATGCGAGACTTCCTTGCTAGGAAATAGCGTCTGCAGATGTCTAGGTATCGTAGCAATGGTGTTCTAATGCTTCTTAAGACGTGTAATCGCATCTCATTTCTATGTTTCATGGTAAGATATAATATGATTTGCGAAGTGTTATGTATTCCTCGTCTAAACTTCAAATGAATGTAAATGCGACACTTCATTGCAAGGAAATAGCGTTTGCAGATGTCTACGTATCGTAGCAATAGAGTTCTTATGATTCTTAAAACGCAATATCGCATCTCATTTCTATGTTTCATGGTAAGATATAACATGATTTGCGAAGTGTCATGTATTCCTCGTCTACACTTCAAATGAATGTAAATGCGAGACTTCCTTGCTAGGAAATAGCGTCTGCAGATTTCTAGGTATCGTAGCAATAGTGTTCTAATGCTTCTTAAGACGTGTAATCGCATCTCATTTCTATGTTTCATGGTAAGATATAATATGATTTGCGAAGTGTTATGTATTCCTCGTCTAAACTTCAAATGAATGTAAATGCGACACTTCATTGCAAGGAAATAGCGTTTGCAGATGTCTACGTATCGTAGCAATAGAGTTCTTATGATTCTTAAAACGCAATATCGCATCTCATTTCTATGTTTCATGGTAAGATATAACATGATTTGCGAAGTGTCATGTATTCCTCGTCTACACTTCAAATGAATGTGACTGCGATATTTCCTCGCTAGGAAATAGCGTTTGCAGGTGTCTACCTATTGTAGCAATAGAATTCTAATGCATATTAAAACGCGATATCGCATCACATTTCTATGTTTCATGGTAAGATGTAATATGATTTGCGAAGTGTTATGTATTCCTCCTCTACACTTCAAATGAATGTAAGTGCGACACTTCCTTGCAAGGAAATAGCGTTTGCTGATGTCTACGTATCGAAGAAACAGAGTTCTAATGCTTCTTAAAACGCGATAACGAATCTCATTTCTATGTTTCATGGTAAGATATAATATGATTTGCGAAGTGTCATGTATTCCTCGTCTACACTTCAAATGAATGTAAATGCGAGACTTCCTTGCTAGGAAATAGCGTCTGCAGATGTCTAGGTATCGTAGCAATAGTGTTCTAATGCTTCTTAAGACGCGATGTCGCATCTCATTTCTATGTTTCATGGTAAGATATAATATGATTTGCGAAGTGTCATGTATTCCTCGTCTACACTTCAAATGAATGTAAATGCGACACTTCCTTGCTAGGAAATAGCGTCTGCAGATGTCTAGGTATCGTAGCAATAGAGTTCTAATGCTTCTTAAAACGCGATATCGCATCTCAATTCTATGTTTCATGGTAAGATATAACACGATTTGCGAAGTGTTATGTATTCCTCGCCTACACTTCAAATGAATGTAAATGCGACACTTCCTTGCAAGGAAATAGCGTTTGCAGATGTCTACGTATCGAAGCAATAGATTTCAAATGCTTCTTCAAACGAGATATTGCATCTCATATCTATGTTTCATGATGAGATATAATATGCATTGCGAAGTGTTATGCATTCCTCGTCTACGATTCAAATGAATGTAAATGCGATACTTCCTTGCTAGGAAATAGCGTCTGCAGATGTCTTGGTATCGTAGCAATAGAGTTCTTATGATTCTTAAAACGCGATATCGCATCTCATTTCTATGTTTCATGGTAAGATATAATATGATTTGCGAAGTCTTATGTATTCCTCGTCTACACTTCAAATGAATGTAAATGCGACACTTCCTTGGTAGGAAATTGCGTCTGCAGATGTCTAGGTATCGTAGCAATAGAGTTCTAATGCTTCTTAAAACGCGATATCGCATCTCATCTCTATGTTTCATGGTAAGATATAATATGATTTGCGAAGTGTTATGTATTTCTCGTCTACACTTCAAATGAACGTAAATGCGACACTTCCTTGCAAGGAAATAGCGTTTGCAGGTGTCTACCTATCGTAGCAATAGAATTCTAATGCATCTTAAAACGCGATATCGCATCTCATTTCTATGTTTCATGGTAAGATATAATATGATTTGCGAAGTGTCATGTATTCCTCGTCTACACTTCAAATGAATGTAAATGCGACACTTCCATGGTAGGAAATAGCGTCTGCAGATGTCTAGGTATCGTAGCAAAAGAGTTCTAATGCTTCTTAAAACGCGATATCGCATCTCATTTCTATGTTTCATGGTAAGATATAATATGATTTGCGAAGTGCCATGTATTCCTCGTCTACACTTCAAATGAATGTAAATGCGAGACTTCCGTGCTAGGAAATAGCGTTTGCAGATGTCTAGGTATCGTAGCAATAGTGTTCTAATGCTTCTTAAGACGCGATGTCGCATCTCATTTCTATGTTTCATGGTAAGATATAATATGATTTGCGAAGTGTCATGTATTCCTCGTCTACACTTCAAATGAATGTAAATGCGACACTTCCTTGCTAGGAAATAGCGTCTGCAGATGTCTAGGTATCGTAGCAATAGAGTTCTAATGCTTCTTAAAACGCGATTTCGCATCTCAATTCTATGTTTCATGGTAAGATATAACACGATTTGCGAAGTGTTATGTATTCCTCGCCTACACTTCAAATGAATGTAAATGCGACACTTCCTTGCAAGGAAATAGCGTTTGCAGATGTCTACGTATCGAAGCAATAGATTTCAAATGCTTCTTCAAACGAGATATTGCATCTCGTATCTATGTTTCATGATAAGATATAATATTCATTGCGAAGTGTTATGCATTCATCGTCTACGATTCAAATGAAAGTAAATGCGACACTTCCTTGTTAGGAAATAGCGTCCGCAGATGTCTAGGTATCGTAGCAATAGAGTTCTAATGCTTCCTAAAACGCGATATCGCATCTCATTTCTACGTTTCATGGTAAGATGTAATATGATTTGCGAAGTGTTATGTATTCGTCGTCTACACTTCAAATGAATGTAAATGTGACACTTCCTTGCAAGGAAATAGCGTTTGCAGATGTCTACGTATCGGAGCAATAGAGTTCTAATGCTTCTTAAAACGCGATATCGCATCTCATTTCTATGTTTCATGGTAAGATATAATATGATTTGCGAAGTGTCATGTATTCCTCGTCTACACTTCAAATGAATGTAAATGCGAGACTTCCTTGCTAGGAAATAGCGTCTGCAGATGTCTAGGTATCGTAGCAATGGTGTTCTAATGCTTCTTAAGACGTGTAATCGCATCTCATTTCTATGTTTCATGGTAAGATATAATATGATTTGCGAAGTGTTATGTATTCCTCGTCTAAACTTCAAATGAATGTAAATGCGACACTTCATTGCAAGGAAATAGCGTTTGCAGATGTCTACGTATCGTAGCAATAGAGTTCTTATGATTCTTAAAACGCAATATCGCATCTCATTTCTATGTTTCATGGTAAGATATAACATGATTTGCGAAGTGTCATGTATTCCTCGTCTACACTTCAAATGAATGTAAATGCGAGACTTCCTTGCTAGGAAATAGCGTCTGCAGATTTCTAGGTATCGTAGCAATAGTGTTCTAATGCTTCTTAAGACGTGTAATCGCATCTCATTTCTATGTTTCATGGTAAGATATAATATGATTTGCGAAGTGTTATGTATTCCTCGTCTAAACTTCAAATGAATGTAAATGCGACACTTCATTGCAAGGAAATAGCGTTTGCAGATGTCTACGTATCGTAGCAATAGAGTTCTTATGATTCTTAAAACGCAATATCGCATCTCATTTCTATGTTTCATGGTAAGATATAACATGATTTGCGAAGTGTCATGTATTCCTCGTCTACACTTCAAATGAATGTGACTGCGATATTTCCTCGCTAGGAAATAGCGTTTGCAGGTGTCTACCTATTGTAGCAATAGAATTCTAATGCATATTAAAACGCGATATCGCATCACATTTCTATGTTTCATGGTAAGATGTAATATGATTTGCGAAGTGTTATGTATTCCTCCTCTACACTTCAAATGAATGTAAGTGCGACACTTCCTTGCAAGGAAATAGCGTTTGCTGATGTCTACGTATCGAAGAAACAGAGTTCTAATGCTTCTTAAAACGCGATAACGAATCTCATTTCTATGTTTCATGGTAAGATATAATATGATTTGCGAAGTGTCATGTATTCCTCGTCTACACTTCAAATGAATGTAAATGCGAGACTTCCTTGCTAGGAAATAGCGTCTGCAGATGTCTAGGTATCGTAGCAATAGTGTTCTAATGCTTCTTAAGACGCGATGTCGCATCTCATTTCTATGTTTCATGGTAAGATATAATATGATTTGCGAAGTGTCATGTATTCCTCGTCTACACTTCAAATGAATGTAAATGCGACACTTCCTTGCTAGGAAATAGCGTCTGCAGATGTCTAGGTATCGTAGCAATAGAGTTCTAATGCTTCTTAAAACGCGATATCGCATCTCAATTCTATGTTTCATGGTAAGATATAACACGATTTGCGAAGTGTTATGTATTCCTCGCCTACACTTCAAATGAATGTAAATGCGACACTTCCTTGCAAGGAAATAGCGTTTGCAGATGTCTACGTATCGAAGCAATAGATTTCAAATGCTTCTTCAAACGAGATATTGCATCTCATATCTATGTTTCATGATGAGATATAATATTCATTGCGAAGTGTTATGCATTCCTCGTCTACGATTCAAATGAATGTAAATGCGATACTTCCTTGCTAGGAAATAGCGTCTGCAGATGTCTTGGTATCGTAGCAATAGAGTTCTTATGATTCTTAAAACGCGATATCGCATCTCATTTCTATGTTTCATGGTAAGATATAATATGATTTGCGAAGTCTTATGTATTCCTCGTCTACACTTCAAATGAATGTAAATGCGACACTTCCTTGGTAGGAAATTGCGTCTGCAGATGTCTAGGTATCGTAGCAATAGAGTTCTAATGCTTCTTAAAACGCGATATCGCATCTCATCTCTATGTTTCATGGTAAGATATAATATGATTTGCGAAGTGTTATGTATTTCTCGTCTACACTTCAAATGAACGTAAATGCGACACTTCCTTGCAAGGAAATAGCGTTTGCAGGTGTCTACCTATCGTAGCAATAGAATTCTAATGCATCTTAAAACGCGATATCGCATCTCATTTCTATGTTTCATGGTAAGATATAATATGATTTGCGAAGTGTCATGTATTCCTCGTCTACACTTCAAATGAATGTAAATGCGACACTTCCATGGTAGGAAATAGCGTCTGCAGATGTCTAGGTATCGTAGCAAAAGAGTTCTAATGCTTCTTAAAACGCGATATCGCGTCTCATTTCTATGTTTCATGGTAAGATATAATATGATTTGCGAAGTGTCATGTATTCCTCGTCTACACTTCAAATGAATGTAAATGCGACACTTCCATGGTAGGAAATAGCGTCTGCAGATGTCTAGGTATCGCAGCAAAAGAGTTCTAATGCTTCTTAAAACGCGATATCGCATCTCATTTCTATGTTTCATGGTAAGATATAATATGATTTGCGAAGTGTCATGTATTCCTCGCCTACACTTCAAATGAATGTAAATGCGACACTTCCTTGCAAGGAAATAGCGTTTGCAGATGTCTACGTATCGAAGCAATAGATTTCAAATGCTTCTTCAAACGAGATATTGCATCTCATATCTATGTTTCATGATGAGATATAATATTCATTGCGAAGTGTTATGCATTCCTCGTCTACGATTCAAATGAATGTAAATGCGATACTTCCTTGCTAGGAAATAGCGTCTGCAGATGTCTAGGTATCGTAGCAATAGAGTTCTTATGATTCTTAAAACGCGATATCGCATCTCATTTCTATGTTTCATGGTAAGATATAATATGATTTGCGAAGTCTTATGTATTCCTCGTCTACACTTCAAATGAATGTAAATGCGACACTTCCTTGGTAGGAAATTGCGTCTGCAGATGTCTAGGTATCGTAGCAATAGGGTTCTAATGCTTCTTAAAACGCGATATCGCATCTCATCTCTATGTTTCATGGTAAGATATAATATGATTTGCGAAGTGTTATGTATTTCTCGTCTACACTTCAAATGAACGTAAATGCGACACTTCCTTGCAAGGAAATAGCGTTTGCAGGTGTCTACCTATCGTAGCAATAGAATTCTAATGCATCTTAAAACGCGATATCGCATCTCATTTCTATGTTTCATGGTAAGATATAATATGATTTGCGAAGTGTCATGTATTCCTCGTCTACACTTCAAATGAATGTAAATGCGACACTTCCATGGTAGGAAATAGCGTCTGCAGATGTCTAGGTATCGTAGCAAAAGAGTTCTAATGCTTCTTAAAACGCGATATCGCATCTCATTTCTATGTTTCATGGTAAGATATAATATGATTTGCGAAGTGTCATGTATTCCTCGTCTACACTTCAAATGAATGTAAATGCGACACTTCCATGGTAGGAAATAGCGTCTGCAGATGTCTAGGTATCGCAGCAAAAGAGTTCTAATGCTTCTTAAAACGCGATATCGCATCTCATTTCTATGTTTCATGGTAAGATATAATATGATTTGCGAAGTGTCATGTATTCCTCGTCTACACTTCAAATGAATGTAAATGCGAGACTTCCTTGCTAGGAAATAGCGTCTGCAGATGTCTAGGTATCGTAGCAATAGTGTTCTAATGCTTCTTAAGACGTGTAATCGCATCTCATTTCTATGTTTCATGGTAAGATATAATATGATTTGCGAAGTGTTATGTATTCCTCGTCTAAACTTCAAATGAATGTAAATGCGACACTTCATTGCAAGGAAATAGCGTTTGCAGATATCTACGTATCGTAGCAATAGATTTCTAATGCTTCTTAGAACGCGATATCGCTTCTCATTTCTATGTTTCATGGTAAGATATAATATGATTTGCGAAGTGTTATGTATTCCTCGTCTACACTTCAAATGAATGTAAATGCGACACTTCCTTGCAAGGAAATAGCGTCTGCAGATGTCTACGTATCGTAGCAATAGAGTTCTTATGATTCTTAAAACGCGATATCGCATCTCATTTCTATGTTTCATGGTAAGATATAATATGATTTGCGAAGTGTTATGTATTCTTTGTCTACACTTCATATGAACGTTAATGCGACACTACCTTGCAAGGAAAGTGCGTTTGCAGATGTCTACGTATCGTAGCAATAGAGTTCTTATGATTCTTAAAACGCGATATCGCATCACATTTCTATGTTTCATGGTAAGATATAATATGATTTGAGTAGTGTTATGTGCTCCTCGTCTACACTTCAAATGAATGTAAATGCGACACTCCCTTGAAAGGAAATAGCGTCTGCAGATGTCTAGGTATCGTAGCGATAGAGTTCTAATGCTTCTCAAAACGCAATATCGCATCTCGTTTCTATGTTTCATGGTAAGATATAATATGATTTGCGAAGTGTGATGTATTCCTCGTCTACACTTCAAATGAATGTAAATGCAACACTTCCTTGCAAGGAAATAGCGTTTGCAGATGTCTGCCTATCGTAGCAGTGGAGTTCTTATGCTTCTTAAAACGCGATATCGCATCTCATTTCTATGTTTCATGGTAAGATATAATATTCATTGCGAAGTGTTATGCATTCCTCGTCTGCGATTCAAATGAACGTAAATGCGACACTTCCTTGCAAGGAAATAGCGTTTGCAGATGTCTACGTATCGTAACAATAGAGTTCCTATGATTCTTAAAACGCGATATCGCATCTCATTTCTATGTTTCATGGTAAGATATAATATGATTTGCGAAATGTCATGTATTCCTCGTCAACACTTCAAATGAATGTAAATGCGACACTTCCTTGCTAGGAAAGAGCGACTGCAGATGTCTAGGTATCGTAGCAATAGGGTTCTAATGCTTCTTAAAACGCGATATCGCATCTCATTCCTGTGTTTCATAGTAAGATATAATATGATTCGCGAAGTGTCATGTATTCCTCGTTTAGACTTCAAATGAATGTAAATGCGACACTTCCTTGCTAGGAAATAGCGTCTGCAGAATTCTAGGTATCGTAGCAATAGAGTTCAAATGCTTCTTGAAACGAGATATTGCATCTCGTATCTATGTTTCATGATAAGATATAATATTCATTGCGAAGTGTTAAGCGTTCCTCATCTATGATTCAAATGAATGTAAATGCGACACTTCCTTGCTAGGAAACAGCGTCTGCAGATGTCTAGGTATCGTAGCGATAGTGTTCTAATGCTTCCTAAAACGCGATATCGCATCTCATTTCTACGTTTCATGGTAAGATGTAATATGATTTGCGAAGTGTTATGTACTCGTCGTCTACACTTCAAATGAATGTAAATGTGACACTTCCTTGCAAGGAAATAGCGTTTGCAGATGTCTACGTATCGGAGCAATAGAGTTCTAATGCTTCATAAAACGCGATATCGCATCTCATTTCTATGTTTCATGGTAAGATATAATATGATTTGCGAAGTGTCATGTATTCCTCGTCTACACTTCAAATGAATGTAAATGCGAGACTTCCTTGCTAGGAAATAGCGTCTGCAGATGTCTAGGTATCGTAGAAATAGTGTTCTAATGCTTCTTAAGACGCGATATCGCATCTCATTTCTATGTTTCATGGTAAGATATAATATGATTTGCGAAGTGTTATGTATTCCTCGTCTACACTTCAAATGAATGTAAATGCGACACTTCCTTGCAAGGAAATAACGTCTGCAAATGTCTACGTATCGTAGCAATAGAGTTCTTATGATTCTTAAAACGCTATATCGCATCTCATTTCTATGTTTCATGGTAAGATATAATATGATTTGCGAAGTGTTATGTATTCCTCGTCTACACTTCATATGAACGTTAATGCGACACTTCCTTGCAAGGAAAGTGCGCTTGCAGATGTCTACGTATCGTAGCAATAGAGTTCTTATGATTCTTAAAACGCGATATCGCATCTCATTTCTATGTTTCATGGTAAGATATAATATGATTTGCGTAGTGTTATGTGCTCCTCGTCTACACTTCAAATGAATGTAAATGCGACACTCCCTTGAAAGGAAATAGCGTCTGGAGATGTCTAGGTATCGTAGCGATAGAGTTCTAATGCTTCTCAAAACGCAATATCGCATCTCATTTCTATGTTTCATGGTAAGATATAATATGATTTGCGAAGTGTCATGTATTCCTCGTCAACACTTCAAATGAATGTAAATGCGACACTTCCTTGCTAGGAAATAGCGACTGCAGATGTCTAGGTATCGTAGCAATAGGGTTCTAATGCTTCTTAAAACGCGATATCTCATCTCATTCCTGTGTTTCATAGTAAGATATAATATGATTCGCGAAGTGTCATGTATTCCTCGTTTACACTTCAAATGAATGTAAATGCGACACATCCTTGCTAGGAAATAGCGTCTGCAGAATTCTAGGTATCGTAGCAATAGAGTTCAAATGCTTCTTGAAACGAGATATTGCATCTCGTATCTATGTTTCATGATAAGATATAATATTCTTTGCGAAGTGTTAAGCGTTCCTGATCTATGATTCAAATGAATGTAAATGCGACACTTCCTTGCTAGGAAATAGCGTCTGCAGATGTCTAGGTATCGTAGCGATAGAGTTCTAATGCTTCCTAAAACGCGATATCGCATCTCATTTCTACGTTTCATGGTAAGATGTAATATGATTTGCGAAGTGTTATGTATTCGTCGTCTACACTTCAAATGAATGTAAATGTGACACTTCCTTGCAAGGAAATAGCGTTTGCAGATGTCTACGTATCGGAGCAATAGAGTTCTAATGCTTCATAAAACGCGATATCGCATCTCATTTCTATGTTTCATGGTAAGATATAATATGATTTGCGAAGTGTCATGTATTCCTCGTCTACACTTCAAATGAATGTAAATGCGAGACTTCCTTGCTAGGAAATAGCGTCTGCAGATGTCTAGGTATCGTAGCAATAGTGTTCTAATGCTTCTTAAGACGTGTAATCGCATCTCATTTCTATGTTTCATGGTAAGATATAATATGATTTGCGAAGTGTTATGTATTCCTCGTCTAAACTTCAAATGAATGTAAATGCGACACTTCATTGCAAGGAAATAGCGTTTGCAGATGTCTACGTATCGTAGCAATAGATTTCTAATGCTTCTTAGAACGCGATATCGCTTCTCATTTCTATGTTTCATGGTAAGATATAATATGATTTGCGAAGTGTTATGTATTCCTCGTCTACACTTCAAATGAATGTAAATGCGACACTTCCTTGCAAGGAAATAGCGTCTGCAGATGTCTACGTATCGTAGCAATAGAGTTCTTATGATTCTTAAAACGCGATATCGCATCTCATTTCTATGTTTCATGGTAAGATATAATATGATTTGCGAAGTGTTATGTATTCTTTGTCTACACTTCATATGAACGTTAATGCGACACTACCTTGCAAGGAAAGTGCGTTTGCAGATGTCTACGTATCGTAGCAATAGAGTTCTTATGATTCTTAAAACGCGATATCGCATCACATTTCTATGTTTCATGGTAAGATATAATATGATTTGAGTAGTGTTATGTGCTCCTCGTCTACACTTCAAATGAATGTAAATGCGACACTCCCTTGAAAGGAAATAGCGTCTGCAGATGTCTAGGTATCGTAGCGATAGAGTTCTAATGCTTCTCAAAACGCAATATCGCATCTCGTTTCTATGTTTCATGGTAAGATATAATATGATTTGCGAAGTGTGATGTATTCCTCGTCTACACTTCAAATGAATGTAAATGCAACACTTCCTTGCAAGGAAATAGCGTTTGCAGATGTCTGCCTATCGTAGCAGTAGAGTTCTTATGCTTCTTAAAACGCGATATCGCATCTCATTTCTATGTTTCATGGTAAGATATAATATTCATTGCGAAGTGTTATGCATTCCTCGTCTGCGATTCAAATGAACGTAAATGCGACACTCCCTTGCAAGGAAATAGCGTTTGCAGATGTCTACGTATCGTAACAATAGAGTTCCTATGATTCTTAAAACGCGATATCGCATCTCATTTCTATGTTTCATGGTAAGATATAATATGATTTGCGAAGTGTCATGTATTCCTCGTCAACACTTCAAATGAATGTAAATGCGACACTTCCTTGCTAGGAAAGAGCGACTGCAGATGTCTAGGTATCGTAGCAATAGGGTTCTAATGCTTCTTAAAACGCGATATCGCATCTCATTCCTGTGTTTCATAGTAAGATATAATATGATTCGCGAAGTGTCATGTATTCCTCGTTTAGACTTCAAATGAATGTAAATGCGACACTTCCTTGCTAGGAAATAGCGTCTGCAGAATTCTAGGTATCGTAGCAATAGAGTTCCAATGCTTCTTGAAACGAGATATTGCATCTCGTATCTATGTTTCATGATAAGATATAATATTCATTGCGAAGTGTTAAGCGTTCCTCATCTATGATTCAAATGAATGTAAATGCGACACTTCCTTGCTAGGAAATAGCGTCTGCAGATGTCTAGGTATCGTAGCGATAGTGTTCTAATGCTTCCTAAAACGCGATATCGCATCTCATTTCTACGTTTCATGGTAAGATGTAATATGATTTGCGAAGTGTTATGTACTCGTCGTCTACACTTCAAATGAATGTAAATGTGACACTTCCTTGCAAGGAAATAGCGTTTGCAGATGTCTACGTATCGGAGCAATAGAGTTCTAATGCTTCATAAAACGCGATATCGCATCTCATTTCTATGTTTCATGGTAAGATATAATATGATTTGCGAAGTGTCATGTATTCCTCGTCTACACTTCAAATGAATGTAAATGCGAGACTTCCTTGCTAGGAAATAGCGTCTGCAGATGTCTAGGTATCGTAGAAATAGTGTTCTAATGCTTCTTAAGACGCGATATCGCATCTCATTTCTATGTTTCATGGTAAGATATAATATGATTTGCGAAGTGTTATGTATTCCTCGTCTACACTTCAAATGAATGTAAATGCGACACTTCCTTGCAAGGAAATAGCGTCTGCAAATGTCTACGTATCGTAGCAATAGAGTTCTTATGATTCTTAAAACGCTATATCGCATCTCATTTCTATGTTTCATGGTAAGATATAATATGATTTGCGAAGTGTTATGTATTCCTCGTCTACACTTCATATGAACGTTAATGCGACACTTCCTTGCAAGGAAAGTGCGCTTGCAGATGTCTACGTATCGTAGCAATAGAGTTCTTATGATTCTTAAAACGCGATATCGCATCTCATTTCTATGTTTCATGGTAAGATATAATATGATTTGCGTAGTGTTATGTGCTCCTCGTCTACACTTCAAATGAATGTAAATGCGACACTCCCTTGAAAGGAAATAGCGTCTGGAGATGTCTAGGTATCGTAGCGATAGAGTTCTAATGCTTCTCAAAACGCAATATCGCATCTCATTTCTATGTTTCATGGTAAGATATAATATGATTTGCGAAGTGTGATGTATTCCTCGTCTACACTTCAAATGAATGTAAATGCAACACTTCCTTGCAAGGAAATAGCGTTTGCAGATGTCTGCCTATCGTAGCAGTAGAGTTCTTATGCTTCTTAAAACGCGATATCGCATCTCATTTCTATGTTTCATGGTAAGATATAATATTCATTGCGAAGTGTTATGCATTCCTCGTCTGCGATTCAAATGAACGTAAATGCGACACTTCCTTGCAAGGAAATAGCGTTTGCAGATGTCTACGTATCGTAACAATAGAGTTCCTATGATTCTGTAAACGCGATATCGCATCTCATTTCTATGTTTCATGGTAAGATATAATATGATTTGCGAAGTGTCATGTATTCCTCGTCAACACTTCAAATGAATGTAAATGCGACACTTCCTTGCTAGGAAATAGCGACTGCAGATGTCTAGGTATCGTAGCAATAGGGTTCTAATGCTTCTTAAAACGCGATATCTCATCTCATTCCTGTGTTTCATAGTAAGATATAATATGATTCGCGAAGTGTCATGTATTCCTCGTTTACACTTCAAATGAATGTAAATGCGACACTTCCTTGCTAGGAAATAGCGTCTGCAGAATTCTAGGTATCGTAGCAATAGAGTTCAAATGCTTCTTGAAACGAGATATTGCATCTCGTATCTATGTTTCATGATAAGATATAATATTCATTGCGAAGTGTTAAGCGTTCCTGATCTATGATTCAAATGAATGTAAATGCGACACTTCCTTGCTAGGAAATAGCGTCTGCAGATGTCTAGGTATCGTAGCGATAGAGTTCTAATGCTTCCTAAAACGCGATATCGCATCTCATTTCTACGTTTCATGGTAAGATGTAATATGATTTGCGAAGTGTTATGTATTCGTCGTCTACACTTCAAATGAATGTAAATGTGACACTTCCTTGCAAGGAAATAGCGTTTGCAGATGTCTACGTATCGGAGCAATAGAGTTCTAATGCTTCATAAAACGCGATATCGCATCTCATTTCTATGTTTCATGGTAAGATATAATATGATTTGCGAAGTGTCATGTATTCCTCGTCTACACTTCAAATGAATGTAAATGCGAGACTTCCTTGCTAGGAAATAGCGTCTGCAGATGTCTAGGTATCGTAGAAATAGTGTTCTAATGCTTCTTAAGACGCGATATCGCATCTCATTTCTATGTTTCATGGTAAGATATAATATGATTTGCGAAGTGTTATGTATTCCTCGTCTACACTTCATATGAACGTTAATGCGACACTTCCTTGCAAGGAAAGTGCGCTTGCAGACGTCTACGTATCGTAGCAATAGAGTTCTTATGATTCTTAAAACGCGATATCGCATCTCATTTCTATGTTTCATGGTAAGATATAATATGATTTGCGTAGTGTTATGTGCTCCTCGTCTACACTTCAAATGAATGTAAATGCGACACTCCCTTGAAAGGAAATAGCGTCTGGAGATGTCTAGGTATCGTAGCGATAGTGTTCTAATGCTTCTCAAAACGCAATATCGCATCTCATTTCTATGTTTCATGGTAAGATATAATATGATTTGCGAAGTGTGATGTATTCCTCGTCTACACTTCAAATGAATGTAAATGCAACACTTCCTTGCAAGGAAATAGCGTTTGCAGATGTCTGCCTATCGTAGCAGTAGAGTTCTTATGCTTCTTAAAACGCGATATCGCATCTCATTTCTATGTTTCATGGTAAGATATAATATTCATTGCGAAGTGTTATGCATTCCTCGTCTGCGATTCAAATGAACGTAAATGCGACACTTCCTTGCAAGGAAATAGCGTTTGCAGATGTCTACGTATCGTAACAATAGAGTTCCTATGATTCTTAAAACGCGATATCGCATCTCATTTCTATGTTTCATGGTAAGATATAATATGATTTGCGAAGTGTCATGTATTCCTCGTCAACACTTCAAATGAATGTAAATGCGACACTTCCTTGCTAGCAAATAGCGACTGCAGATGTCTAGGTATCGTAGCAATAGAGTTCTAATGCTTCTTAAAACGCGATATCGCATTTCATTCCTGTGTTTCATAGTAAGATACAATATGATTCGCGAAGTGTCATGTATTCCTCGTTTACACTTCAAATGAATGTAAATGCGACACTTCCTTGCTAGGAAATAGCGTCTGCAGAATTCTAGGTATCGTAGCAATAGAGTTCAAATGCTTCTTGAAACGAGATATTGCATCTCATATCTATGTTTCATGATAAGATATAATATTCATTGCGAAGTGTTATGCGTTCCTCATCTATGATTCAAATGAATGTAAATGCGACACTTCCTTGCTAGGAAATAGCGTCTTCAGATGTCTAGGTATCGTAGAAATAGTGTTCTAATGCTTCTTAAAACGAGATATCGCATCTCATTTCTATGTTTCATGGTAAGATATAATATGATTTGCGAAGTGTTATGTATTCCTCGCCTACACTTCAAATGAATGTAAATGCGACACTTCCTTGCAAGGAAATAGCGTTTGCAGATGTCTACGTATCGAAGCAATAGATTTCAAATGCTTCTTCAAACGAGATATTGCGTCTCATATCTATGTTTCATGATAAGATATAATATTCATTGCGAAGTGTTATGCATTCCTCGTCTACGATTCAAATGAATGTAAATGCGACACTTCCTTGCAAGGAAATAGGTTTTGCAGATGTCTACGTATCGGAGAAGTAGAGTTCTAATGCTTCTTAAAACGCGATATCGCTTCTCATTTCTATGTTTCATGGTAAGATATAATATGATTTGCGAAGTGTTATGTATTCCTCGTCTACACTTCAAATGAATGTAAATGCGACACTTCCTTGGAAAGAAATAGCGTTTGCAGATGTCTACGTATCGTAGCAATAGATTTCTAATGCTTCTTAAAACGGGATATCGCATCTCATTTCTATGTTTCATGGTAAGATATAATATGATTTGCGAGGTCTCATGTATTCCTCGTCTACACTTCAAATGAATGTAAATGCGACACTTCCTTGCTAGGAAATAGCGTCTGCAGATGTCTAGGTATCGTAGCAATAGAGTTCTAATGCTTCTTAAAACGCGATATCGCATCTCATTTCTATGTTTCATGGTAAGATATAACATGATTTGCGAAGTGTGATGTATTCCTCGTCTACACTTCAAATGAATGTAAATGCGAAACTTCCTTGCAAGGAAATAGCGTTTGCAGATGTCTACCTATCGTAGCAGTTGAGTTCTAATGCTTCTTAAAACGCGATATCGCATCTCATTTCTATGTTTCATGGTAAGATATAATATGATTTGCGAAGTGTTATGTATTCCTCTTCTACACTTCAAATGGATGTGAATATGAAACTTCCTCGGTAGGAAATAGCGTTTGCAGATGTCTAGGTATCGGAGCAGTAGAGTTCTAATGCTTCTTAAAACGCGATATCGCACCTCATTTCTATGTTTCATGGTAAGATATAATATGATTTGCGAAGCGTCATGTATTCCTCGTCTACACTTCAACTGAATGTAAATGCGATACTTCCTTGCTAGAAAATAGCGTCTGCAGATGTCTAGGTATCGTAGCAATAGAGTTCTTATGATTCTTAAAACGCGATATCGCATCTCATTTCTATGTTTCATGGTAAGATATAATATGATTTGCGAAGTCTTATGTATTCCTCGTCTACACTTCAAATGAATGTAAATGCGACACTTCCTTGGTAGGAAATTGCGTCTGCAGATGTCTAGGTATCGTAGCAATAGAGTTCTAATGCTTCTTAAAACGCGATATCGCATCTCATTTCTATGTTTCATGGTAAGATATAATATGATTTGCGAAGTGTTATGTATTTCTCGTCTACACTTCAAATGAACGTAAATGCGACACTTCCTTGCAAGGAAATAGCGTTTGCAGGTGTCCACCTATCGTAGCAATAGAATTCTAATGCATCTTAAAACGCGATATCGCATCTCATTTCTATGTTTCATGGTAAGATATAATATGATTTGCGAAGTGTCATGTATTCCTCGTCTACACTTCAAATGAATGTAAGTGCGACACTTCCTTGCTAGGAAATAGCGTCTGCAGATGTCTAGGTATCGTAGCAATAGTGTTCTAATGCTTCTTAAAACGCGATATCGCATCTCATTTCTATGTTTCGTGGTAAGATATAATATGATTTGCGAAGTCTTATGTATTCCTCGTCTACACTTCAAATGAATTTAAATGCGACACTTCCTTGGTAGGAAATAGCGTCTGCAGATGTCTAGGTATCGTAGCAAAAGAGTTCTAATGCTTCTTAAAACGCGATATCGCATCTCATTTCTATGTTTCATGGTAAGATATAACATGATTTGCGAAGTGTTATGTATTCCTCGTCTATACTTCAAATGAATGTAAATGCGACACTTCCTTGCTAGGAAATAGCGTCTGCAGATGTCTAGGTATCGTAGCAATAGAGTTCTAATGCTTCCTAAAACGCGATATCGCATCTCATTTCTACGTTTCATGGTAAGATGTAATATGATTTGCGAAGTGTTATGTATTCGTCGTCTACACTTCAAATGAATGTAAATGTGACACTCCCTTGCAAGGAAATAGCGTTTGCAGATGTCTACGTATCGGAGCAATAGAGATCTAATGCTTCTTAAAACGCGATATCGCATCTCATTTCTATGTTTCATGGTAAGATATAATATGATTTGCGAAGTGTCATGTATTCCTCGTCTACACTTGAAATGAATGTAAATGCGAGACTTCCTTGCTAGGAAATAGCGTCTGCAGATGTCTAGGTATCGTAGCAATATTGTTCTAATGCTTCTTAAGACGTGTAATCGCATCTCATTTCTATGTTTCATGGTAAGATATAATATGATTTGCGAAGTGTTATGTATTCCTCGTCTAAACTTCAAATGAATGTAAATGCGACAATTCATTGCAAGGAAATAGCGTTTGCAGATGTCTACGTATCGTAGCAATAGATTTCTAATGCTTCTTAGAACGCGATATCGCTTCTCATTTCTATGTTTCATGGTAAGATATAATATGATTTGCGAAGTGTTATGTATTCCTCGTCTACACTTCAAATGAATGTAAATGCGACACTTCCTTGCAAGGAAATAGCGTCTGCAGATGTCTACGTATCGTAGCAATAGAGTTCTTATGATTCTTAAAACGCGATATCGCATCTCATTTCTATGTTTCATGGTAAGATATAATATGATTTGCGAAGTGTTATGTACTCTTTGTCTACACTTCATATGAACGTTAATGCGACACTACCTTGCAAGGAAAGTGCGTTTGCAGATGTCTACGTATCGTAGCAATAGAGTTCTTATGATTCTTAAAACGCGATATCGCATCTCATTTCTATGTTTCATGGTAAGATATAATATGATTTGCCTAGTGTTATGTGCTCCTCGTCTACACTTCAAATGAATGTAAATGCCACACTCCCTTGAAAGGAAATAGCGTCTGCAGATGTCTAGGTATCGTAGCGATAGAGTTCTAATGCTTCTCAAAACGCAATATCGCATCTCATTTCTATGTTTCATGGTAGGATATAATATGATTTGCGAAGTGTGATGTATTCCTCGTCTACACTTCAAATGAATGTAAATGCAACACTTCCTTGCAAGGAAATAGCGTTTGCAGATGTCTGCCTATCGTAGCAGTAGAGTTCTTATGCTTCTTAAAACGCGATATCGCATCTCATTTCTATGTTTCATGGTAAGATATAATATTCATTGCGAAGTGTTATGCATTCCTCGTCTGCGATTCAAATGAACGTAAATGCGACACTTCCTTGCAAGGAAATAGCGTTTGCAGATGTCTACGTATCGTAACAATAGAGTTCCTATGATTCTTAAAACGCGATATCGCGTCTCATTTCTATGTTTCATGGTAAGATATAATATGATTTGCGAAGTGTCATGTATTCCTCGTCAACACTTCAAATGAATGTAAATGCGACACTTCCTTGCTAGGAAATAGCGACTGCAGATGTCTAGGTATCGTAGCAATAGAGTTCTAATGCCTCTTAAAACGCGATATCGCATCTCATTCCTGTGTTTCATAGTAAGATATAATATGATTCGCGAAGTGTCATGTATTCCTCGTTTACACTTCAAATGAATGTAAATGCGACACTTCCTTGCTAGGAAATAGCGTCTGCAGATGTCTAGGTATCGTAGCAATAGAGTTCAAATGCTTCTTAAAACGAGATATAGCATCTCATATCTACGTTTCATGATAAGATATAATATTCATTGCGAAGTGTTATGCATTCCTCGTATACGATTCAAATGAATGTAAATGCGACACTTTCTTGCAAGGAAATAGCGTTTGCAGATGTCTACGTATCGTAGCAATATAGTTCTTGTGATTCTTAAAACGCGATATCACATCTCATTTCTATGTTTCATGGTAAGATATAATACGATTTGCGAAGTGTTATGTATTCCTCGTCTACACTTCAAATGAATGTAAATGCGACTCTTCCTTGCTAGGAAATAGCGTCTGCAGATGTCTAGGTATCGTAGCTATAGAGTTCAAATGCTTCTTAAAACGAGATATAGCATCTCATATCTACGTTTCATGATAAGATATAATATTCATTGCGAAGTGTTATGCATTCCTCGTATACGATTCAAATGAATGTAAATGCGACACTTTCTTGCAAGGAAATAGCGTTTGCAGATGTCTACGTATCGTAGCAATAGAGTTCTTGTGATTCTTAAAACGCGATATCTCATCTCATTTCTATGTTTCATGGTAAGATATAATATGATTTGCGAAGTGTTATGTATTCCTCGTCTACACTTCAAATGAATGTAAATGCGACACTTCCTTGCAAGGAAATAGCGTTTGCAGATGTCTACGTATCGAAGCAATAGAGTTCAAATGCTTCTTAAAACGAGATATTGCATCACATATCTATGTTTCATGCTAAGATATATTATTCATTGCGAAGTGTTATGCATTCTACGTCTACGATTCAAATGAACGTAAATGCGACACTTCCTTGCTAGGAAATAGCGTCTGCAGTTGTCTAGGTATCGTAGCAATAGAGTTCTAATGCTTCTTAAAACGCGATATAGCATCTCATTTCTATGTTTCATGGTAGGATATTATATGATTTGCGAGGTGTTATGTATTCCTCGTCTACACTTCAAATGAATGTAAATGCGACACTTCCTTGTAAGGAAATAGAGTCTGCAGATGTCTACGTATCGTAGCAATAGATGTCTTATGATTCTTAAAACGCGATATCGCATCTCATTTCTATGTTTCATGTTAAGATATAATATGATTTGCGAAGTGTTATGTATTCCTCGTCTACACTTCATATGAATGTTAATGCGACACTTCCTTGCAAGGAAAGTTCGTTTGCAGATGTCTACGTATCGTAGCAATAGAGTTCTTATGATTCTTAAAACGCGATATCGCATCTCATTTCTATGTTTCATGGTAAGATATAATATGATTTGCGTAGAGTTATGCGCTCCTCGTCTACACTTCAATTGAATGTAAATGCGACACTCCCTTGAAAGGAAATAGCGTCTGCAGATGTCTAGGTATCGTAGCGATAGAGTTCTAATGCTCCTCAAAACGCAATATCGCATCTCATTTCTGTGTTTCATGGTAAGATATAATATGATTTGCGAAGTGTGATGTATTCCTCGTCTACACTTCAAATGAATGTAAATGCGACACTTCCTTGCAAGGATATAGCGTTTGCAGATGTCTACGTATCGTAACAATAGAGTTCCTATGATTCTTAAAACGCGATATCGCGTCTCATTTCTATGTTTCATGGTAAGATATAATATGATTTGCGAAGTGTCATGTATTCCTCGTCAACACTTCAAATGAATGTAAATGCGACACTTCCTTGCTAGGAAATAGCGACTGCAGATGTCTAGGTATCGTAGCAATAGAGTTCTAATGCCTCTTAAAACGCGATATCGCATCTCATTCCTGTGTTTCATAGTAAGATATAATATGATTCGCGAAGTGTCATGTATTCCTCGTTTACACTTCAAATGAATGTAAATGCGACACTTCCTTGCTAGGAAATAGCGTCTGCAGATGTCTAGGTATCGTAGCAATAGAGTTCAAATGCTTCTTAAAACGAGATATAGCATCTCATATCTACGTTTCATGATAAGATATAATATTCATTGCGAAGTGTTATGCATTCCTCGTATACGATTCAAATGAATGTAAATGCGACACTTTCTTGCAAGGAAATAGCGTTTGCAGATGTCTACGTATCGTAGCAATATAGTTCTTGTGATTCTTAAAACGCGATATCACATCTCATTTCTATGTTTCATGGTAAGATATAATACGATTTGCGAAGTGTTATGTATTCCTCGTCTACACTTCAAATGAATGTAAATGCGACTCTTCCTTGCTAGGAAATAGCGTCTGCAGATGTCTAGGTATCGTAGCTATAGAGTTCAAATGCTTCTTAAAACGAGATATAGCATCTCATATCTACGTTTCATGATAAGATATAATATTCATTGCGAAGTGTTATGCATTCCTCGTATACGATTCAAATGAATGTAAATGCGACACTTTCTTGCAAGGAAATAGCGTTTGCAGATGTCTACGTATCGTAGCAATAGAGTTCTTGTGATTCTTAAAACGCGATATCTCATCTCATTTCTATGTTTCATGGTAAGATATAATATGATTTGCGAAGTGTTATGTATTCCTCGTCTACACTTCAAATGAATGTAAATGCGACACTTCCTTGCAAGGTAATAGCGTTTGCAGATGTCTACGTATCGAAGCAATAGAGTTCAAATGCTTCTTAAAACGAGATATTGCATCACATATCTATGTTTCATGCTAAGATATATTATTCATTGCGAAGTGTTATGCATTCTACGTCTACGATTGAAATGAACGTAAATGCGACACTTCCTTGCTAGGAAATAGCGTCTGCAGTTGTCTAGGTATCGTAGCAATAGAGTTCTAATGCTTCTTAAAACGCGATATAGCATCTCATTTCTATGTTTCATGGTAGGATATTATATGATTTGCGAGGTGTTATGTATTCCTCGTCTACACTTCAAATGAATGTAAATGCGACACTTCCTTGTAAGGAAATAGAGTCTGCAGATGTCTACGTATCGTAGCAATAGATGTCTTATGATTCTTAAAACGCGATATCGCATCTCATTTCTATGTTTCATGTTAAGATATAATATGATTTGCGAAGTGTTATGTATTCCTCGTCTACACTTCATATGAATGTTAATGCGACACTTCCTTGCAAGGAAAGTTCGTTTGCAGATGTCTACGTATCGTAGCAATAGAGTTCTTATGATTCTTAAAACGCGATATCGCATCTCATTTCTATGTTTCATGGTAAGATATAATATGATTTGCGTAGAGTTATGTGCTCCTCGTCTACACTTCAATTGAATGTAAATGCGACACTCCCTTGAAAGGAAATAGCGTCTGCAGATGTCTAGGTATCGTAGCGATAGAGTTCTAATGCTCCTCAAAACGCAATATCGCATCTCATTTCTGTGTTTCATGGTAAGATATAATATGATTTGCGAAGTGTGATGTATTCCTCGTCTACACTTCAAATGAATGTAAATGCGACACTTCCTTGCAAGGATATAGCGTTTGCAGATGTCTACCTATCGTAGCAGTAGAGTTCTAATGCTTCTTAAAACGCGATATCGCTTCTCATTTCTATGTTTCATGGTAAGATATAATATGATTTGCGAAGTGTTATGTATTCCTCGTCTACACTTCAAATGAATGTAAATGCGACACTTCCTTGGAAAGAAATAGCGTTTGCAGATGTCTACGTATCGTAGCAATAGATTTCTAATGCTTCTTAAAACGGGATATCGCATCTCATTTCCATGTTTCATGGTAAGATATAACATGATTTGCGAAGTGTGATGTATTCCTCGTCTACACTTCAAGTGAATGTAAATGCGAAACTTCCTTGCAAGGAAATAGCGTTTGCAGATGTCTACCTATCGTAGCAGTTGAGTTCTAATGCTTCTTAAAACGCGATATCGCATCTCATTTCTATGTTTCATGGTAAGATATAATATGATTTGCGAAGTGTTATGTATTCCTCTTCTACACTTCAAATGGATGTGAATATGACACTTCCTCGGTAGGAAATAGCGTTTGCAGATGTCTACGTATCGTAGCAATAGAGTTCTTATGATTCTTAAAACGCGATATCGCATCTCATTTCTATGTTTCATGGTAAGATATAATATGATTTGCGAAGTGTTATGTATTCTTCGTCTACACTTCAAATGAATGTAAATGCGACACTTCCTAGCAAGGAAATAGCGTTTGCAGATGTCTACGTATCTTAGAAATAGTGTTCTAATGCTTCTTAAAACGCGATATCGCATCTCATTTCCATGTTTCATGGTAAGATATAATATGATTTGCGAAGTGTTATGTATTCCTCGTATACACTTCATATGAATGTTAATGCGACACTTCCTTGCAAGGAAAGAGCGTTTGCAGATTTCTGTGTATCGTAGCTATAGAGTTCTTATGATTCTCAAAACGCGATATCGCATCTCACTTCTATGTTTCATGGTAAGATATAATATGATTTGCGAAGTGTTATGTATTCCTCGTCTACACTTCAAATGAATGTAAATGCGACACTTCCTTGCAAGGAAATAGCGTTTGCAGATTACTGCGTTTCGCAGCTATAGAGTTCTTATGATTCTTAAAACGCGATATCGCATCTCATTTCTATGTTTCATGGTAAGATATAATATGATTTGCGAAGTGTTATGTATTCATCGTCTACATTTCAAACGAATGTAAATGCGACACTTCCAAGCAAGGAAATATCGTTTGCAGATGTCTACGTATCTTAGCAATAGTGTTCTAATGCTTCTTAAAACGCGATATCGCAACTCATTTCCATGTTTCATGGTAAAATATAATATGATTTGCGAAGTGTTATGTACTCCTCGTCTACACTTCAAATGAATGTAAATGCGACACTTCCTTGAAAGGAAATAGCGTCTGCAGATGTGTAGGTATCGTAGCGATAGGGTTCTAATGCTTCTCAAAACGCAATATCGCATCTCATTTCTATGTTTCATGGTAAGATATAATATGATTTGCGAAGTGTTATGTATTCCTCGTGTACACTTCATATGAATGTTAATGCGACACTTCCTTGCAAGGAAAGAGCGTTTCAAGATGTCTAAGTATCGTAGCAATAGAGTTCTTATGATACTTAAAACGCGATATCGCATTTCATTTCTATGTTTCATGGTAAGATATAATATGATTTGCGAAGTGTGTGTATTGCACGTCTACACTTCATATGAATGTAAATGCGGCACTTCCTTGCTAGGAAATAGCGTCTGCAGATGTCTAGGTATCGTAGCAATAGAGTTCAAGTGCTTCTTAAAACGAGATATTGCATCTCATATCTATGTTTCATGATAAGATATAATATTCATTGCGAAGTGTTATGCATTCCTCGTCTACGATTGAAATGAATGTAAATGCGACTCTTCCTTGCAAGGAAATAGCGTTTGCAGATGTCTACGTATCGTAGCTATAGAGTACTTATGATTCTTAAAACGCGATATAGCATCTCATTTCTATGTTTCATGGTAAGATATAATATAATTTGCGAAGTACTATGTATTCCTCGTCTACACTTCAAATGAATGTGAATGCGACACTTCCTCGCTAGGAAATAGCGTTTGGAGATGTCTACGTATCGTAGCAATAGATTTCTAATGCTTCTTAAAACGCGATATCGCATCTCATTTATATGTTTCATGGTAAGATATAATATGATTTGCGAAGTGTTATATATTCCTCGTCTACACTTCAAATGAATGTAAATGCGACACATCCTTGCAAGGAAATAGCGTTTGCAGATGTCTACGTATCGTAGCAATAGAGTTCTTAAGATTCTCAAAACGCGATATCGCATCTCACTTCTATGTTTCATGGTAAGATATAATATGATTTGCGAAGTGTTATGTATTCCTCGTCTACACTTCAAATGAATGTAAATGCGACACTTCCTTGCAAGGAAATAGCGTTTGCAGATTACTGCGTTTCGCAGCTATAGAGTTCTTATGATTCTTAAAACGCGATATCGCATCTCATTTCTATGTTTCATGGTAAGATATAATATGATTTGCGAAGTGTTATGTATTCTTCGTCTACACTTCAAACGAATGTAAATGCGACACTTCCAAGCAAGGAAATATCGTTTGCAGATGTCTACGTATCTTAGCAATAGTGTTCTAATGCTTCTTAAAACGCGATATCGCAACTCATTTCCATGTTTCATGGTAAGATATAATATGATTTGCGAAGTGTTATGTACTCCTCGTCTACACTTCAAATGAATGTAAATGCGACACTTCCTTGAAAGGAAATAGCGTCTGCAGATGTCTAGGTATCGTAGCGATAGGGTTCTAATGCTTCTCAAAACGCAATATCGCATCTCATTTCTATGTTTCATGGTAAGATATAATATGATTTGCGAAGTGTGACGTATTCCTCGTCTACACTTCAAATGAATGTAAATGCGACACTTCCTTGCAAAGAAATAGCGTTTGCAGATGTCTACGTATCGTAGCAATAGATTTCAAATGCTTCTTAAAACGCGATATTGCATCACATTTCTATGTTTCATGGTAAGATATAATATGATTTACGTAGTGTTATGTATTCCTCGTCTACACTTCAAATGAATGTAAATGCGACACTTCCTTGAAATGAAATAGCGTCTGCAGATGGCTAGGTGTCGCAGCGATAGAGTTCTAATGTTTCTCAAAACACAATATCGCATCTCATTTCTATGTTTCATGGTAAGGTATAATATGATTTGCGAAGTGTTATGTACTCCTCGTCTACACTTCAAATGAATGTAAATGCGACACTTCCTTGCAAGGAAATAGCGTTTGCAGATGTCTACCTATCGTAGCAGTAGAGTTCTAATGCTTATTAAAACGCAATATCGCATTTCATTTCTATGATTCATGGTAAGATATAATATGATTTGCGAAGTGTGTGTATTCCACGTCTACACTTCAAATGAATGTAAATGCGACACTTCCTTGCAAAGAAATAGCGTTTGCAGATGTCTACGTATCGTAGCAATAGATTTCAAATGCTTCTTAAAACGCGATATCGCATCACATTTCTATGTTTCATGGTAAGATATAATATGATTTGCGTAGTGTTATGTACTCCTCGTCTAGACTTCAAATGAATGTAAATGCGACACTTCCTTGCTAGGAAATAGCGTCTGCAGATGTCTAGGTATCGTAGCAACAGCGTTCTAATGCTTCTAAAAACGCGATAACGCATCTCATTTCTATGTTTCATGGTAAGATATTATATAATTTGCGAAGTGTTATGTATTCCTCGTCTACACTTCAAATGAATGTAAATGCGACACTTCCTTGCTAGGAAATAGCGTCTGCAGATATCTAGGTATCGTAGCGATAGAGTTCTAATGCTTCTTAAAACGCGATATCGCACCACATTTCTATGTTTCATGGTAAGATATAATATGATTTGCGAAGTGCTATGTATTCCTCGTCTACACTTCAAATGAATGTAAATGCGACACTTCCTTGCAAGGAAATAGCGTTTGCAGATTACTGCGTATCGCAGCTATAGAGTTCTTATGATTCTTAAAACGCTATATCGCATCTCATTTCTATGTTTCATGGTAAGATATAATATGATTTGCGAAGTGTTATGTTTTCTTCGTCTACACTTCAAATGAATGTAAATGCGACACTTCCTAGCAAGGAAATATCGTTTGCAGATGTCTACGTATCTTAGCAATAGTGTTCTAATGCTTCTTAAAACGCGATATCGCATCTCATTTCCATGTTTCATGGTAAGATATAATATGATTTGCGATGTGTTATGTATTCCTCGTGTACACTTCATATGAATGTTAATGCGACACTTCCTTGCAAGGAAAGAGCGTTTGCAGATTTCTGCGTATCGTAGCTATAGAGTTCTTATGATTCTTAAAACGCGATATCGCATCTCATTTCTATGTTTCAGGGTAAGATATAATATGATTTGCGAAGTGTTATGTATTCCTCGTCTACACTTCAAATGAATGTAAATGCGACACTTCCTTGCTAGGAAATAGCGTCTGCAGATGTCTAGGTATCGTAGCAACAGCGTTCTAATGCTTCTAAAAACGCGATAACGCATCTCATTTCTATGTTTCATGGTAAGATATTATATAATTTCCGAAGTGTTATGTATTCCTCGTCTACACTTCAAATGAATGTAAATGCGACACTTCCTTGCTAGGAAATAGCGTCTGCAGATATCTAGGTATCGTAGCGATAGAGTTCTAATGCTTCTTAAAACGCGATATCGCACCACATTTCTATGTTTCATGGTAAGATATAATATGATTTGCGAAGTGCTATGTATTCCTCGTCTACACTTCAAATGAATGTAAATGCGACACTTCCTTGCAAGGAAATAGCGTTTGCAGATTACTGCGTATCGCAGCTATAGAGTTCTTATGATTCTTAAAACGCTATATCGCATCTCATTTCTATGTTTCATGGTAAGATATAATATGATTTGCGAAGTGTTATGTTTTCTTCGTCTACACTTCAAATGAATGTAAATGCGACACTTCCTAGCAAGGAAATATCGTTTGCAGATGTCTACGTATCTTAGCAATAGTGTTCTAATGCTTCTTAAAACGCGATATCGCATCTCATTTCCATGTTTCATGGTAAGATATAATATGATTTGCGATGTGTTATGTATTCCTCGTGTACACTTCATATGAATGTTAATGCGTCACTTCCTTGCAAGGAAAGAGCGTTTGCAGATTTCTGCGTATCGTAGCTATAGAGTTCTTATGATTCTTAAAACGCGATATCGCATCTCATTTCTATGTTTCAGGGTAAGATATAATATGATTTGCGAAGTGTTATGTATTCTTCGTCTACACTTCAAATGAATGTAAATGCGACACTTCCTAGCAAGGAAATAGCGTTTGCAGATGTCTACGTATATTAGCATTAGTGTACTAATGCTTCTTAAAACGCGATATCGCATCTCATTTCCATGTTTCATGGTAAGAAATAATATGATTTGCGAAGTGTTATGTATTCCTCGTGTACACTTCATATGAATGTTAATGCGACACTTCCTTGCAAGGAAAGAGCGTTTGCAGATGTCTAAGTATCGTAGCAATAGAGTTCTTATGATTCCTAAAACGCGAAATCGCATCTCATTTCTATGTTTCATGGTAAGATATAATATGATTTGCGAAGTGTGTGTATTCCACGTCTACACTTCAAATGAATGTAAATGCGACACTTCCTTGCAAAGAAATAGCGTTTGCAGATGTCTACGTATCGTAGCAATAGATTTCAAATGCTTCTTAAAACGCGATATCGCATCACATTTCTATGTTTCATGGTAAGATATAATATGATTTGCGTAGTGTTATGTATTCCTCGTCTACACTTCATATGAATGTAAATGCGGCACTTCCTTGCTAGGAAATAGCGTCTGCAGATGTCTAGGTATCGTAGCAATAGAGTTCAAGTGCTTTTTAAAACGAGATATTGCATCTCATATCTATGTTTCATGATAAGATATAATATTCATTGCGAAGTGTTATGCATTCCTCGCCTACGATTCAAGTGAATGTAAATGCGACTCTTCCTTGCAAGGAAATAGCGTTTGCAGATGTCTACGTATCGTAGCAATAGAGTTCTTATGATTCTTATAACGCGATATAGCATCTCATTTCTATGTTTCATGGTAAGATATAATATGATTTGCGAAGTGTGATGTATTCCTCGTCTACACTTCAAATGAATGTAAATGCGACACTTCCTTGCAAGGAAATAGCGTTTGCAGATGTCTACCTATCGCAGCAGTAGTGTTCTAATGCTTATTAAAACGCGATAACGCATCTCATTTCTATGTTTCATGGTAAGATATAATATGATTTGCGAAGTGTGTGTATTCCACGTCTACACTTCAAAAGAATGTAAATGCGACACTTCCTTGCAAAGAAATAGCGTTTGCAGATGTCTACCTATCGTAGCAATAGGGTTCTAATGCTTCTTAAAACGCGATATCGCACCTCATTTCTATGTTTCATGGTAAGATATAATATGATTTGCGAAGTGTTATGTATTCCTCGTCTACACTTCATATGAATGTAAATGCGACACTTCCTTGGTAGGAAATAGCGTTTGCAGATGTCTACGTATCGTAGCAATAGTGTTCTTATGATTCTTACAACGCGATATCGCATCTCATTTCCATGTTTCATGGTAAGATATTATATGATTCGCGAGGTGTCATGTATTCCTCGTCTACACTTCAAGTGAATGTAAATGCGACACTTCCTTGCTAGGAAATAGCGTCTGCAGATGTCTAGCTATCGTAGCAACAGAGTTCTAATGCTTCTTAAAACGCGATATCGCACCTCATTTCTATGTTTCATGGTAAGATATAATATGATTTGCGTAGTGTTATGTGCTCCTCGTCTACACTTCAAATGAATGTAAATGCGACACTCCCTTGAAAGGAAATAGCGTCTGCAGATGTCTAGGTATCGTAGCGATAGAGTTCTAATGCTTCTCAAAACGCAATATCGCATCTCATTTCTATGTTTCATGGTAGGATATAATATGATTTGCGAAGTGTGATGTATTCCTCGTCTACACTTCAAATGAATGTAAATGCAACACTTCCTTGCAAGGAAATAGCGTTTGCAGATGTCTGCCTATCGTAGCAGTAGAGTTCTTATGCTTCTTAAAACGCGATATCGCATCTCATTTCTATGTTTCATGGTAAGATATAATATTCATTGCGAAGTGTTATGCATTCCTCGTCTGCGATTCAAATGAACGTAAATGCGACACTTCCTTGCAAGGAAATAGCGTTTGCAGATGTCTACGTATCGTAACAATAGAGTTCCTATGATTCTTAAAACGCGATATCGCGTCTCATTTCTATGTTTCATGGTAAGATATAATATGATTTGCGAAGTGTCATGTATTCCTCGTCAACACTTCAAATGAATGTAAATGCGACACTTCCTTGCTAGGAAATAGCGACTGCAGATGTCTAGGTATCGTAGCAATAGAGTTCTAATGCCTCTTAAAACGCGATATCGCATCTCATTCCTGTGTTTCATAGTAAGATATAATATGATTCGCGAAGTGTCATGTATTCCTCGTTTACACTTCAAATGAATGTAAATGCGACACTTCCTTGCTAGGAAATAGCGTCTGCAGATGTCTAGGTATCGTAGCAATAGAGTTCAAATGCTTCCTAAAACGAGATATAGCATCTCATATCTACGTTTCATGATAAGATATAATATTCATTGCGAAGTGTTATGCATTCCTCGTATACGATTCAAATGAATGTAAATGCGACACTTTCTTGCAAGGAAATAGCGTTTGCAGATGTCTACGTATCGTAGCAATAGAGTTCTTGTGATTCTTAAAACGCGATATCTCATCTCATTTCTATGTTTCATGGTAAGATATAATATGATTTGCGAAGTGTTATGTATTCCTCGTCTACACTTCAAATGAATGTAAATGCGGCACTTCCTTGCAAGGAAATAGCGTTTGCAGATGTCTACGTATCGAAGCAATAGAGTTCAAATGCTTCTTAAAACGAGATATTGCATCACATATCTATGTTTCATGCTAAGATATATTATTCATTGCGAAGTGTTATGCATTCTACGTCTACGATTCAAATGAACGTAAATGCGACACTTCCTTGCTAGGAAATAGCGTCTGCAGTTGTCTAGGTATCGTAGCAATAGAGTTCTAATGCTTCTTGAAACGCGATATAGCATCTCATTTCTATGTTTCATGGTAGGATATTATATGATTTGCGAGGTGTTATGTATTCCTCGTCTACACTTCAAATGAATGTAAATGCGACACTTCCTTGTAAGGAAATAGAGTCTGCAGATGTCTACGTATCGTAGCAATAGATGTCTTATGATTCTTAAAACGCGATATCGCATCTCATTTCTATGTTTCATGTTAAGATATAATATGATTTGCGAAGTGTTATGTATTCCTCGTCTACACTTCATATGAATGTTAATGCGACACTTCCTTGCAAGGAAAGTTCGTTTGCAGATGTCTACGTATCGTAGCAATAGAGTTCTTATGATTCTTAAAACGCGATATCGCATCTCATTTCTATGTTTCATGGTAGGATATAATATGATTTGCGTAGAGGTATGTGCTCCTCGTCTACACTTCAATTGAATGTAAATGCGACACTCCCTTGAAAGGAAATAGCGTCTGCAGATGTCTAGGTATCGTAGCGATAGAGTTCTAATGCTCCTCAAAACGCAATATCGCATCTCATTTCTGTGTTTCATGGTAAGATATAATATGATTTGCGAAGTGTGATGTATTCCTCGTCTACACTTCAAATGAATGTAAATGCGACACTTCCTTGCAAGGATATAGCGTTTGCAGATGTCTACGTATCGTAACAATAGAGTTCCTATGATTCTTAAAACGCGATATCGCGTCTCATTTCTATGTTTCATGGTAAGATATAATATGATTTGCGAAGTGTCATGTATTCCTCGTCAACACTTCAAATGAATGTAAATGCGACACTTCCTTGCTAGGAAATAGCGACTGCAGATGTCTAGGTATCGTAGCAATAGAGTTCTAATGCCTCTTAAAACGCGATATCGCATCTCATTCCTGTGTTTCATAGTAAGATATAATATGATTCGCGAAGTGTCATGTATTCCTCGTTTACACTTCAAATGAATGTAAATGCGACACTTCCTTGCTAGGAAATAGCGTCTGCAGATGTCTAGGTATCGTAGCAATAGAGTTCAAATGCTTCTTAAAACGAGATATAGCATCTCATATCTACGTTTCATGATAAGATATAATATTCATTGCGAAGTGTTATGCATTCCTCGTATACGATTCAAATGAATGTAAATGCGACACTTTCTTGCAAGGAAATAGCGTTTGCAGATGTCTACGTATCGTAGCAATAGATGTCTTATGATTCTTAAAACGCGATATCGCATCTCATTTCTATGTTTCATGTTAAGATATAATATGATTTGCGAAGTGTTATGTATTCCTCGTCTACACTTCAAATGAATGTAAATGCGACACTTCCTTGCAAGGAAATAGCGTTTGCAGATTACTGCGTTTCGCAGCTATAGAGTTCTTATGATTCTTAAAACGCGATATCGCATCTCATTTCTATGTTTCATGGTAAGATATAATATGATTTGCGAAGTGTTATGTATTCTTCGTCTACACTTCAAACGAATGTAAATGCGACACTTCCAAGCAAGGAAATATCGTTTGCAGATGTCTACGTATCTTAGCAATAGTGTTCTAATGCTTCTTAAAACGCGATATCGCAACTCATTTCCATGTTTCATGGTAAGATATAATATGATTTGGGAAGTGTTATGTACTCCTCGTCTACACTTCAAATGAATGTAAATGCGACACTTCCTTGAAAGGAAATAGCGTCTGCAGATGTCTAGGTATCGTAGCGATAGGGTTCTAATGCTTCTCAAAACGCAATATCGCATCTCATTTCTATGTTTCATGGTAAGATATAATATGATTTGCGAAGTGTGACGTATTCCTCGTCTACACTTCAAATGAATGTAAATGCGACACTTCCTTGCAAAGAAATAGCGTTTGCAGATGTCTACGTATCGTAGCAATAGATTTCAAATGCTTCTTAAAACGCGATATTGCATCACATTTCTATGTTTCATGGTAAGATATAATATGATTTACGTAGTGTTATGTATTCCTCGTCTACACTTCAAATGAATGTAAATGCGACACTTCCTTGAAATGAAATAGCGTCTGCAGATGGCTAGGTGTCGCAGCGATAGAGTTCTAATGTTTCTCAAAACACAATATCGCATCTCATTTCTATGTTTCATGGTAAGATATAATATGATTTGCGAAGTGTTATGTACTCCTCGTCTACACTTCAAATGAATGTAAATGCGACACTTCCTTGCAAGGAAATAGCGTTTGCAGATGTCTACCTATCGTAGCAGTAGAGTTCTAATGCTTATTAAAACGCGATATCGCATTTCATTTCTATGATTCATGGTAAGATATAATATGATTTGCGAAGTGTGTGTATTCCACGTCTACACTTCAAATGAATGTAAATGCGACACTTCCTTGCAAAGAAATAGCGTTTGCAGATGTCTACGTATCGTAGCAATAGATTTCAAATGCTTCTTAAAACGCGATATCGCATCACATTTCTATGTTTCATGGTAAGATATAATATGATTTGCGTAGTGTTATGTACTCCTCGTCTAGACTTCAAATGAATGTAAATGCGACACTTCCTTGCTAGGAAATAGCGTCTGCAGATGTCTAGGTATCGTAGCAACAGCGTTCTAATGCTTCTAAAAACGCGATAACGCATCTCATTTCTATGTTTCATGGTAAGATATTATATAATTTGCGAAGTGTTATGTATTCCTCGTCTACACTTCAAATGAATGTAAATGCGACACTTCCTTGCTAGGAAATAGCGTCTGCAGATATCTAGGTATCGTAGCGATAGAGTTCTAATGCTTCTTAAAACGCGATATCGCACCACATTTCTATGTTTCATGGTAAGATATAATATGATTTGCGAAGTGCTATGTATTCCTCGTCTACACTTCAAATGAATGTAAATGCGACACTTCCTTGCAAGGAAATAGCGTTAGCAGATTACTGCGTATCGCAGCTATAGAGTTCTTATGATTCTTAAAACGCTATATCGCATCTCATTTCTATGTTTCATGGTAAGATATAATATGATTTGCGAAGTGTTATGTATTCTTCGTCTACACTTCAAATGAATGTAAATGCGACACTTCCTAGCAAGGAAATATCGTTTGCAGATGTCTACGTATCTTAGCAATAGTGTTCTAATGCTTCTTAAAACGCGATATCGCATCTCATTTCCATGTTTCATGGTAAGATATAATATGATTTGCGATGTGTTACGTATTCCTCGTGTACACTTCATATGAATGTTAATGCGACACTTCCTTGCAAGGAAAGAGCGTTTGCAGATTTCTGCGTATCGTAGCTATAGAGTTCTTATGATTCTTAAAACGCGATATCGCATCTCATTTCTATGTTTCATGGTAAGATATAATATGATTTGCGAAGTGTTATGTATTCTTCGTCTACACTTCAAATGAATGTAAATGCGACACTTCCTAGCAAGGAAATAGCGTTTGCAGATGTCTACGTATATTAGCATTAGTGTTCTAATGCTTCTTAAAACGCGATATCGCATCTCATTTCCATGTTTCATGGTAAGAAATAATATGATTTGCGAAGTGTTATGTATTCCTCGTGTACACTTCATATGAATGTTAATGCGACACTTCCTTGCAAGGAAAGAGCGTTTGCAGATGTCTAAGTATCGTAGCAATAGAGCTCTTATGATACTTAAAACGCGATATCGCATTTCATTTCTATGTTTCATGGTAAGATATAATATGATTTGCGAAGTGTGTGTATTCCACGTCTACATTTCAAATGAATGTAAATGCGACACTTCCTTGCAAAGAAATAGCGTTTGCAGATGTCTACGTATCGTAGCAATAGATTTCAAATGCTTCTTAAAACGCGATATCGCATCACATTTCTATGTTTCATGGTAAGATATAATATGATTTGCGAAGTGTTATGTATTCCTCGTCTACACTTCAAATGAATGTAAATGCGACACTTCCTAGCAAGGAAATAGCGTTTGCAGATGTCTACGTATCGTAGGAATAGTGTTCGAATGCATCTTAAAACGCGATATCGCATCTCATTTCCATGTTTCATGGTAAGATATAATATGATTTGCGAAGTGTTATGTATTCCTCGTCTACAATTCATATGAATGTTAATGCGACACTTCCTTGCAAGGAAAGAGCGTTTGCAGATGTCTAAGTATCGTAGCAATAGAGTTCTTATGATTCCTAAAACGCGAAATCGCATCTCATTTCTATGTTTCATGGTAAGATATAATATGATTTGCGAAGTGTTATGTACTCCTCGTCTACACTTCAAATGAATGTAAATGCGACACTTCCTTGAAAGGAAATAGCGTCTGCAGATGTCTAGGTATCGTAGCGATAGAGTTCTAATGCTTCTTAAAACGCGATATCGCATCTCATTTCTATGTTTCATGGTAAGATATAATTTGGTTTGCGAAGTGTGATGTATTCCTCGTCTACACTTCATATGAATGTAAATGCGACACTTCCCTGCAAGGAAATAGCGTTTGCAGATGTCTACCTATCGTAGCAGTAGTGTTCTAATGCTTATTAAAACGCGATAACGCATCTCATTTCTATGTTTCATGGTAAGATATAATATGATTTGCGAAGTGTGTGTATTCCACGTCTACACTTCAAAAGAATGTAAATGCGACACTTGCTTGCAAAGAAATTGCGTTTGCAGATGTCTACCTATCGTAGCAATAGGGTTCTATTGCTTCATAAAACGCGATATCGCACCTCATTTCTATGTTTCATGGTAAGATATAATATGATTTGCGAAGTGTTATGTATTCCTCGTCTACACTTCATATGAATGTAAATGCGACACTTCCTTGGTAGGAAATAGCGTTTGCAGATGTCTACGTATCGTAGCAATAGTGTTCTTATGATTCTTACAACGCGATATCGCATCTCATTTCCATGTTTCATGGTAAGATATAATATGATTTGCGAAGTGTTATGTATTCCTCGTCTACACTTCATATGAATGTTAATGCGACACTTCCTAGCAAGGAAATAGCGTTTGCAGATGTCCACGTATCTTAGCAATAGTGTTCTAATGCTTCTTAAAACGCGATATCGAATCTCATTTCCATGTTTCATGGTAAGAAATAATATGATTTGCGATGTGTTATGTATTCCTCGTGTACACTTCATATGAATGTAAATGCGACACTTCCTTGCAAGGAAAGAGCGTTTCAAGATGTCTAAGTATCGTAGCAATAGAGTTCTTATGATACTTAAAACGCGATATCGCATTTCATTTCTATGGTTCATGGTAAGATATAATATGATTTGCGAAGTGTGTGTATTCCACGTCTACACTTCATATGAATGTAAATGCGGCACTTCCTTGCTAGGAAACAGCGTCTGCTGATGTCTAGGTATCGTAGCAGTAGAGTTCTAATGCTTATTAAAACGCGATATCGCATCTCATTTCTATGTTTCATGGTAAGATATAATATGATTTGCGAAGTGTGTGTATTCCACGTCTACACTTCAAATGAATGTAAATGCGACACTTCCTTGCAAAGAAATAGCGTTTGCAGATGTCTACGTATCGTAGCAATAGATTTCAAATGCTTCTTAAAACGCGATATCGCATCACATTTCTATGTTTCATGGTAAGATATAATATGATTTGCGATGTGTTATGTATTCCTCGTGTACACTTCATATGAATGTAAATGCGACACTTCCTTGCAAGGAAAGAGCGTTTCAAGATGTCTAAGTATCGTAGCAATAGAGTTCTTATGATACTTAAAACGCGATATCGCATTTCATTTCTATGGTTCATGGTAAGATATAATATGATTTGCGAAGTGTGTGTATTCCACGTCTACACTTCATATGAATGTAAATGCGGCACTTCCTTGCTAGGAAACAGCGTCTGCTGATGTCTAGGTATCGTAGCAGTAGAGTTCTAATGCTTATTAAAACGCGATATCGCATCTCATTTCTATGTTTCATGGTAAGATATAATATGATTTGCGAAGTGTGTGTATTCCACGTCTACACTTCAAATGAATGTAAATGCGACACTTCCTTGCAAAGAAATAGCGTTTGCAGATGTCTACGTATCGTAGCAATAGATTTCAAATGCTTCTTAAAACGCGATATCGCATCACATTTCTATGTTTCATGGTAAGATATAATATGATTTGCGTAGTGTTATGTATTCCTCGTCTACACTTCATATGAATGTAAATGCGGCACTTCCTTGCTAGGAAATAGCGTCTGCAGATGTCTAGGTATCGTAGCAATAGAGTTCAAGTGCTTCTTAAAACGAGATAACGCATCTCATTTCTATGTTTCATGGTAAGATATAATATGATTTGCGAAGTGTGTGTATTCCACGTCTACACTTCAAATGAATGTAAATGCGACACTTCCTTGCAAAGAAATAGCGTTTGCAGATGTCTACGTATCGTAGCAATAGATTTCAAATGCTTCTTAAAACGCGATATCGCATCACATTTCTATGTTTCATGGTAAGATATAATATGATTTGCGTAGTGTTATGTATTCCTCGTCTACACTTCATATGAATGTAAATGCGGCACTTCCTTGCTAGGAAATAGCGTCTGCAGATGTCTAGGTATCGTAGCAATAGAGTTCAAGTGCTTCTTAAAACGAGATATTGCATCTCATATCTATGTTTCATGATAAGATATAATATTCATTGCGAAGTGTTATGCATTCCTCGTCTACGATTCAAGTGAATGTAAATGCGACTCTTCCTTGCAAGGAAATAGCGTTTGCAGATGTCTACGTATCGTAGCAATAGAGTTCTTATGATTCTTATAACGCGATATAGCATCTCATTTCTATGTTTCATGGTAAGATATAATATGATTTGCGAAGTGTGATGTATTCCTCGTCTACACTTCAAATGAATGTAAATGCGACACTTCCTTGCAAGGAAATAGCGTTTGCAGATGTCTACCTATCGCAGCAGTAGTGTTCTAATGCTTATTAAAACGCGATAACGCATCTCATTTCTATGTTTCATGGTAAGATATAATATGATTTGCGAAGTGTGTGTATTCCACGTCTACACTTCAAAAGAATGTAAATGCGACACTTCCTTGCAAAGAAATAGCGTTTGCAGATGTCTACCTATCGTAGCAATAGGGTTCTAATGCTTCTTAAAACGCGATATCGCACCTCATTTCTATGTTTCATGGTAAGATATAATATGATTTGCGAAGTGTTATGTATTCCTCGTCTACACTTCGTATGAATGTAAATGCGACACTTCCTTGGTAGGAAATAGCGTTTGCAGATGTCTACGTATCGTAGCAATAGAGTTCTAGTGCTTCTTAGAACACAATATCGCTACTTATTTCTATGTTTCATGATAAGGTGAAATATTCATTGTGGAGTGTTATGTATACCTCGTATTCACTTCAAAAGAATGTAAATGCCACACTTCCTTGCTATTAAATAGCGTTTGCAGATGTCTGCGTATCGTAGCAAAAGTTTTCTAATGCTTCTTAAATCGCGTTATCGCATCTCATTCCTATGTTTCGTGATAAGATGTAATATTCATTGCGAAGTGTCACGTATACCGCGTATTCACTTCAAAAGAGTGTAAATGCGACACTTCCTTGGTAGGAAATAGCGTTTGCAGATGTCTACGTATCGTAGCAATAGAGTTCTAGTGCTTCTTATAACGCGATATCGCTACTTATTTCTATGTTTCATGATAAGGTGAAATATTCATTGTGGAGTGTTATGTATACCTCGTATTCACTTCAAAAGAATGTAAATGCGACACTTCCTTGCTATTAAATAGCGTTTGCAGATGTCTGCGTATCGTAGCAAAAGTTTTCTAATGCTTCTTAAATCGCGTTATCGCATCTCATTCCTATGTTTCGTGATAAGATGTAATATTCATTGCGAAGTGTCACGTATACCGCGTATTCTCTTCAAAAGAATGTAAATGCGACACTTCCTTGGTAGGAAATAGCGTTTGCAGATGTCTACGTATGGTAGGAATAGAGTTCTAGTGCTTCGTAAAACGCGATATCGCTACTTATTTCTATGTTTCACGATAAGGTGAAATATTTATTGTGGAGTGTTATGCATACCTCGTATTCACTTCAAAGGAATGTAAATGCGACACTTCCATGGTAGGAAATAGCGTTTGCAGATGTCTACGTATCGAAGCAATAGAGTTCTAATGCTTCTTAAATAGGGATATCGCATTTCATTTCTATGTTTCATGATAAGATATAATATTCATTGTGCAGTGTTATGTATACCTCGTATTCACTTCGAAATAATGTAAATGCCACACTTCCTTGCTTGGAAGTAGCGTTTGCAGATGTCTCCGTATGGTAGCAATACAGTTCTAGTGCTTCTCAAGACGCGATATCGCATCTTTTTTCTATGTTTTATGACAAGATATACTATTCATTGCGAAGTGTCATGTATACCTCGTATTCAATTCAGAAGAATGTAAATGCGACACTTCCTTGCAAGGAAATAGCGTTTGGAGATGTCTCCGTATCGAAACAATAGAGTTCTAATGCTTCTTAAATAGCGATATCGCATCTCACTTCTATGTTACATGATAGGATATAGTGTTCATTGCGAAGTGTCATGCATACCTCGTATTCACTTCAAAAGAATGTAAATGCGACACTTCCTTACTAGGAAGTAGCATTTGCAGATGTCTACGTATCGAAGCAATAGAGTTCTAATGCCTCTTAAAACGGGATATCGCATCTCATTGCTATGTTTCATGATAAGATATAATATTCATTGCGAAGTATTATGTATACCTCGTCTATACTCCGAATGAAAGTAAATGCCACACTTCCTTGCTGGGAAATAGCTTTTCGAGATGTCTACGAATCGAAGCAAGAGAGTTCTATTTCTTCTTAAAACGCGACATGGCATCCTATTTCTATGTTTCACGATAATTTGTAATATTCATTACGAAGTGTTATGTATACCTCGCCTACACTTCAAAAGAATGTAAATGCCACACTTCCTTGCTGGGAGTTAGGGTCCTGCAGATGTCTACGTATCGAAGCAATAGAGTTCTAGTGCTTCTTAAATCGCGATACCGCATCTCATTTCTATGTTTCATGATAATATATAATAGTCATTGCGAAGTGTTATGTATACCTTGTTTACACCATAAATAAATGTAAATGCGACACTTCCTTGCTAGGAAATAGCGTTTCCATTTGTTTACTTATCGGAGCAATAGAGTTCTATTGCTTCATTCAACACGATGTCGCATGTCATTTCAATGATTCATGGTAAATTGCAATGTTCTATGCAATATGTTACATTTGTCTGCATCTAGACCTTAGAAGGATGTCAATCCTATACTTACTTGCAACAGAATATCGTTTCCAGATCTCTACGTGTCCAAGCAAGACATTTCCAATATTTCAATCAGCGCGATGTCGCATCTCATTTCAACGTTTCAATGCAAAGAATCTGTAATCACATATCCATAACATTGTGCTTAACTGTTAGAGGTCTTCAATAGAATGTGAACTATATAATTCCATGCAACGGCATGGCGCTCCGTAGTGTCTGTCTGTTAAAGCAATCGAGCTAGAATTCTCCATGCAATGCGCTCGCGCATCCCATTTCATCGTTTCAAAGTAAGAATGCTGTAATCTCTTATGCATAGCTCTATGCTTATCTGCTTTAAGACTTCATAAGAATGTAAATTCTACAGCTCCATGCAACATGATTGCCCTTCGTAGTGTCTACATGTCGAGACAATAGAGTACTAATGCATTATACAATGCCATGACTCATCTCATTTCAACGTTTCGAATGAAGTAAACTGTAATCTTCTATGAAAAGCATTATAATTATCTGCTTCTACTCTACAATAGAATGTGAATTCTATAGATCTAAGCAACAGGAGGGCAGGCTCTCCACCATTCTACTGCCTGCCCTGATGCGGGCAAAGGATTCCCAGGGCCACTCAAACCGCGACCAACATCTATCTTATACTCTAACCGATTCATCGTTATGCGTTTTCCATTAAGCTTGCCGGGATCAGTGATATTGATTCGCTCAATCTAAATTATTATTTTCTTTTTAAGTTTCTCTATCGTCTATTTCGTTGTACGTTACCCTTACAGTATGGTATATAATCTGTTGTTTGATATTTCTAGGATTTCCTCTTAATAAATGCAATGCTTCCACATATTCTCTTTCTCTTTAGTTACACTGTTATTATTTTATGCTTTTCACCCTCCACATTCACTCTCTACACCATCTCGGAACAGGCGTTATACGATTACTGCAGGATGACGCCCCGGTCTCGTTACACCGAGATCGAGTGTTCTCTCTTGCATCCGTTGATTTATATATGTTATATATTGGAGAATATTTCCTCTTATCCTTTGTATTTTTCGAATGAAATTACATTGACAGAAGTACGACCTAGTTCTGCACGCCTATTTGAAACAACATTAAAACACCTTGTTAAACAATAATATATTAAATGTGATTTCGACTTTTAAATTTGAATTTATAAACATGTAACAGGTAAATATGTTTTTCTTACTATTCATATCGACTGCTTCTAGCCGAGTGCGCAAATTAGGGTTGCGGGATACTGAACTCACGGCTTCTTTCTAGATTGCCTCGACGCGGTATTACAAAAGGGTATACGACACGCCGCGAATGACCGGGGATCACCACCCGTTATACAATACAAATTACAGTACGCGATATCACAATTGCGGCAGGGAACAAATGGGACGCTTTAGCGTATAAGGACTCACGTTCTCGTTTCCAACAAGTATGGATCTCGTTCAGTCCGTCTACCTCTCTCTCTCTCTCTCTCTCTCTCTCTCTCTCCTCCGAATCGCTCCGTATAATCGCTTGCTCGGTTGCTCGCTAAATAGTCGCTAAGTCGTTCAGAAGAATAAGAGGCTGTCTTCGTGCTGGCCAGCTCATTATATAGGTTTGCTGGGGGTCTTCGGATCCCCTTAGACCCTCCTTAGGGCTCCTTGATGGGGTAGGGCCATACGCATCGGTATTGTTCGGGGCATCGATCGGTGGATTTCGGCGATCTTCTCTGATCGCCCCCTCTGGTGTGTCTAGAGGGGGTCCTCTGGATTATTTGAACTGCGGCGCGTGTAGCGCGCCGCGCTTTCCACGGCTCACCTGCAATTCCGCTGCGCATCTTGAGTTATCCTCTCCATGGGCTCAGGGGAGGGGTAGAGGTCCTTCTCACACCCGAGAACCATCCTGTTTGTCTCCATGGACTATGGCAACGGTCTTATCGTTGCAGAGCTCTGGATCGTATCCTTCGGGCTTCAGGGTCTCTTCTTGCTCACTTCCCGACTCCTCCACCGTCGAGCCCGTCACGCCACCTCGGGGCACAGTCCTTTCGCGAACCTGCGGTCTTATTATCCGCCGAAGAGGCGTCTTATGGGTCGCAATGGTCCGTGTCGCGCTTCTCGCATGGGTGGTGATCTGCGAGCTAGTCTAACCGAAGCAGGGGGAGGTGAGCGAGCCTATAGTAAATATAGTCATCTGTCGACATCGTGAACATTGTTTTTTGGCAAAATTCCAGAAAAACAAATATACTATAAGTAAAATAATAAACATCATAATATTAAATTTAACTCTGTTCATCGTTGCCTTGTTGGACACATCCATAACAATATACAGGGTGGGGCAGTAATAATTAGCACCTCAGATATCCACGAAACTATAAGTTTCATAGAAGTTTTTGCTAATATAAAATTGCATAGTACAAAGGGGCCATCCGTTGATAAAAATAGTTTTTTTGTAAGTGGAGTTATGTTGGACATATGAAGGTTACCTTCATTTTTTAAAATGAATTGGTATGTCCATTTTTCCGTAATACGATAGAGCATTTTAAAGCAAGTTTAACGATCTGTAACATGAAGGCATTGAAGGTTACAAAAAGTAAAGAAAGGCGATAATACTCACGGTTTTGATAGTAAATGAAACATACGTATTGTAAACAGTGGTGGAAGGCGTAATACTTATCGTTTACTTCACTGTGAATAAACACTTTTCGAAGGGCATTTCAATAGTTTGCAGCATAAGTTAAACATGATAAGATTAGTATTGAAAAATCGGTTCGAATACGTTTGGTTAGGCTGTTCTTTGTGTCGTTCATTTTATAAGTACTGAGCTGCGGATTCCTGAGGACAGCTCACAAAATTGTTGAACTATGGAAGATTATCATTGTGAATTTGAATCAAAAGGTAATTAAATTCCATTAGATTGTAAACAGATCTCAATGTTTCATTTTAGATAGTAAGATTAAATACTCTTTACAAAACTACAAGAATGGATACATACCTTTCTGTTATTATTACTTCATAAAGAATTATAATTGCAATTATATAGTTCATTACGATAAAAAATATTTCTCAGAAAATTCTAAATATTAAATAAAACAATCAAGTAAAACATTTTCAATAATTACGAATATGAAAAATACTTGAACATTCCAATAGAAAGATGTCTAAACAGGAGCTAGAAAAGTCAAACATTCAATTTCAATTCCAGAATTCATCTATAAGAGGTAAAATGTTTCGAAAGCTTTAATTACAGTCTTTAATGCAAGCAGTTGGGCAGTATTTCAATTTTTAAGAAAATTGATGAAAGTCAACCATTTTGAAGTGGTCAGAATCTTTGTCGTTTGAGCAATAAGTGAATAACAAATAACTGCATAAATACATAACACTTCGCAATGAATATGATATCTTATAATGAAACATAGAAATGAAATGCCGTATCGCGTATTATGAAGCATAAGAACTCTATTGCATCGATACGTGGACATCTCGAAACGCATTTCCTAGCAAGGGTGTGTGGCATTTACATTCTTTTGAAGTGTAGACGAGGTATACATAACACTTCGCAATGAATATAGTGTCTTATCATGAAGCATAGAAATGAGATGCGATATCGCGATTTAAGTAGCATTAGAAATCTATTGCTACGATACGTAGACATCTGAATACGCAATTTCCTAGCAAGGAAGTGTCGCATTTACATTCGTGTGTAGTGAATATGAGGTATACATGACATTTCGCAATGAATATTATATCTTATCACGAAACATAGAAATGAAATGCGACATCTCGCTTTAAGAAGCATTAGGACCCATTTGCTACGATAAGTAGACATCTGCAAACAATATTCCCAAGGATGGAAACGTCGCATTTACATTCTTTTGAAGTGAATACGAGGTATACATGACACTTCGAAATGAATATTATATCTTATCACGAAATATAGAAATGAGATACGACATCGCGGTTTGAGAAGCACTACAACTCTATTGCAACGATACGTAGGCATCTGCAAACGCTCTTACCTAGCAAGTAGTAGTCGCATTTACTTTCTTTTGAAGTGAATACGAGGTATACATGACACTTCGCAATGAATATTATATCTTATCATGAAACATAGAAGTGAGATGCGATATCGCGTTTTGAGTAGCATTAGAACTCTATTGCTACGATACGTAGACATCTGCAAACAATATTCCCAATGATGGAAACGTCGCATTTACATTCTTTTGATGTGAATACGAGGTATACATGACACTTCGCGATGAATATTATATCTTATCACGAAACATATAAATGAGATGCGATATCGCGATTTATGTAGCATTAGAACTCTATTGCTACGATACGTAGACATTTGCAAACGCTATTTCCTAGCAAGCAATAGTCGCATTTACATTCTTTTGAAGTGAATAGAAGGTATACATGACACTTCGCAATGAATATTATATCTTATCATGAAACATAGAAGTGAGATGCGATATCGCGTTTTGAGAAGCATTAGAACTCTATTGCCTCGACGCGTAGACATCTGCAGACGCTATTCCCTAGAAAGGAATAGTCGCATTCACATTCTTTTGAAGTGAATACGAGGTATACATGACACTTCGCAATGAATATTATATCTTATTAAGAAACATATAAATGAAATGCGACATCTCGTTTTAGGAAGCATTAGGATCCCCTTGCTACGATAAGTAGACATCTGCAAACGATATTCCTAAGGATGGAATCGTCGCATTTACATTCTTTTGAAGTGAATACGAGGTACACATGACACTTCGCAATGAATATTATATCTTATCACGAAATATAGAAATGAGGTGCGATATCGCGATTTAAGTAGCATTAGAACTCTACTGCTACGATACGTATACATCTGAATACGCTATTTCCCAGCAAGGAAGTGTCGCATTTACATTCGTATGGAGTGAATACGAGGTATGCATGACACTTCGCATTGAAAATTATATCTTATCATGAAGCATAGAAATGAGATGCGATATCGCGATTTAAGTAGCATTAGAACTCTAATGCTACGATACGTAGACATCTGAATACGCCATTTCCTAGCAAGGAAGTGTCGGATTTACATTCTTTTGAAGTGAATACGAGCTATACATGACACTTCGCAATGAATATTATATCTTATCATGAAACAGAGAAACGAGATGCGACATCTCGTTTAAAGATGCATTAGAACTCTATTGCTACGATACGTAGACATATGCAAACGCTATTTCCTAGCATGCAAGTGTCGCATTTACATTCTTTTCAAGTGAATACGAGGTATACATATCACTCTACAATGAGTATTATACCTTATCACGAAACATAGAAATTAGATGCGATATCGCGATTTAAAAAACATTAGAACTCTATTGCTTCGATACGTAGACATCTGCAATTGTTATTTCCCAGCAAGGAAGAGTCGCATTTACATTTACTTGAAGTGAATACGAGGTATACATGACACTTCACAACGGATATTGTACCTCATCATGAAACATAGAAATGAGATGCGATATCGCGTTTTATGAAGCGCTAGAACTTTAGTGCTACTATACGTAGATATCTGGAAACGCTATTTCCCAGGAAGGAAGTTTCGCATTTACATTCTTTAGATGTGAATTCGAGGTATACATAACACTCCACAATGAATATTATACCTTATCACGATACATAGAAATGCGATGCGATTTCGCGTTTTAAGAAGCATTAGAACACTATTACTACGATACGTAGATACCTGCAAACGCCATTTCCTAGCAAACAAGTGTCGCATTTACATTCATTTGAAGTGTATACGAGGTATAAGTGACATTTCGCAATGAATATTGTATCTTATCATGAAACATTGAAATGAGATGCGATATCGCCTTATAAGAAGCGTCAGAACTCTATTGCCCCGATACGTAAACATCTGCAAATGATATTTCCTATAGAAAGGGAGTGTCGCATTTACATTAATATGAAGTGTATGCTTGATATAAGTGACATTTCGCAATGAATATCATATCTTATCACGAAACATAGAAATGAGATGCGATATCGCGATTTAAGAGGAATTAGAACTCCATTGCTTTGATACGGAGATATCTGAAAACGCTATTTCCTAGCAGGGAAGTGTCGCATTTACATTCTTTTTAAGAGAATACGAGGTATACATGACACATCGCAATGAATATAATATCTTATCATGAAACATAGGAATGAGGTGCTATATCGCGTTTTGAGAAGCATTAGAACTCTATTGATAATATACGTATATATCTGGAAGCGCTATTTCCTAGCAAGGAAGTGTCGCATTTACATTCTTTTGAAGTGAATACGAGTTATGCATGACACTTCGCAATGAGTATTATATCTTATCATGAAACATTGAAATGAGATGCGATATCGCGTTTTGAGAAGCACTAGAACTCTATTGCTTCGATACTTAGACATCTGCAAACGCTACTTCCTAGCAAGAAAGTGTCGCATTTACATGCATTGGAAGTGTAGACGAGGAGTACATAGCACTTCGCAACGAATATTATATCTTATCATGAAACATATGAAAGGGATGGAATATCTCGTTTTAAGAAGCATTAGAACGCTATTGCTTCGATACGTAGACATCTGAAAACTCTATTTTCTAGCAAGGAAGTGTCGCATTTACATTCATTTGAAGTGTATGCGAGGTACACATGCCACTCCGCAATGAATATTATATCTTATCATGAAGCATAGCATTGAGGTGCTATATCGCGTTTTGAGAAGCATTAGAACTCTATTGCTAATATACGTATATATCTGGAAACTCTATTTCCTAGCAAGGAAGTGTCGCATTAACATTCTTTTGAAGTGAATACGAGGTATGCATGACACTTCGCAATGAGTATTATATCTTATCATGAAACATTGAAATGAGATGCGATATCGTGTCTTAAGAAGCGTCAGAACACTATTGCCGCGATACGTAGACATCTGCAAATGCTATTTCCTATAGAAAGGGAGTGTCGCATTTACATTAATATGAAGTTTATGCGAGATATAAGTGACGCTTCGCAATGAATATCATATCTTATCATGAAACATAGAAATGAGATTCGATATCGCGTTTTAAGAAGCATTAGAACTCTATTGCTATGATACGTAGATATCTGCAAACGCTATTTCGTGGGATGGAAGTGTCGCATTTACATTCACCTGAAGTGAATTCGAGGTATAAGTGGCACTTCGCAATGGATATTATATCTTATCATGAAACATAGAAATGGGATGCGATATCGCGATATAAGATGCATTAGAAATCTATTGCTATGATACGTAGACATTTGCAAACGCTGTTTCCAAGCATGCAAGTGTCGCATTTACATTCTTTTGAAGTGAATACGAAGTATACATAACACTAAACAATGAATATTATATCTCATCATGAAAGATAGAAATGAGATGCGATATCGCGATTTAAGAAGCACGAGGACACTATTGCTACTATACGTAGCCATCTGCAAACGCTATTTCCTAGAAAGGAAGTGTCGCATTTACAATCATTTGAAGTGCAGACGAGGAATACATAACACTTCGCAATGAATATTATATCTTATCACGAAACATAGAAATGAGATGCGATATGGCGTTTTAAGGGGCATTAGTACTCTATAGCTTCGATACAGAGATATCTGGGAACTTAATTTACTAGAAAGGAACCTCCTCGCACCCCCTAGCGTCAACCCCTGGACGCATGCAACCAGCCAAACTCGCCTGCAGAACCAGCAACTGGAAGTGTTCGCGCGCGCATACCTGCACGCGCTCACTCACACCGATTTCCGCTGCCTCACTCGCATCGCCGAGTATATCTGCCTCGCTCGTACCGGGCACCAGTGTCTCACTCGCACCACCGAGTATACCTGTCTCGCCCGCACCAAGGACGGGAAGCCCTATCTCCCTCGCACCGATGATTCCGTCCTGCAGGAAGACATAGCCGCAGCCCATCACCTGAATGGGGTCTTTTCCAATTCCGGGAACAGCGACCTGCCTCCACACCAGTCCAGAAGCCGCTTTTCGAAGCGACCGTCGACGCTTCCGATCCAGACACCACGACACATCACGCCGATTCTGCCACATTCAGCATCATCGCTGAATTCCGACCGCCGTCCTCCTCTTCGCTGGCGACTGATCGAGATTTCCGTAGCAGCCAACAGAACGAAATCCGCTACGATCCCAGCGAACGATCTTCCACGCCGTTTCTACGTACAAATCAAGAGAGAAGTCATCGAAAGGTAGGGTCATTCCCTTATTATCGCGAGTGTTTTCGCTAGTGTCGCGTCAGCCGAAATTGTCGGACCCGGTCTTAATGCGTTCCCGCGGACCGAATTATCGAAAAATAGGCTCGTGTCGTAAAGCCTCCGGAGCAACGGAAAATAGTTTCGCCGGACGTGACACCTCGTATTCACATCAAAAGAATGTAAATGTGACACTTCCTTGCTAGGAAATAAGGTCTGCAGATATCTACGTATCGAAGAAATAGAGTTATAATGCTTCTTGAATCGCCATATCGCATCTCATTTCTATGTTTCATCATAAGATATAATATTCATTGCGAAGTGTCATGTATACATCGTATTCCTCACAAGAGAATGTAAACGCGACACTTCCTTTCTAGGAAATAGCGTTTGCAGATGTATACGTACCGATGCAATGGAGTTCTAATGCTTCTTAAATCGCGATATCGCACAATACATTTCTATGTTTCATGATAAGATATAATATTCATTCCGAAGTGTCATGTATACCTCGTATTCACTCAAGAGAATTCAAATGTGACACTTCCATGCTATTAAATAGCGTTTGCAGATGTCTACGTATCGTAGGAATAGAGTTCCAACGCTTTTTAAAACGCTATATCGCATCACATTTCTATGTTTCATGATAACATATAATATTCATTGCGAAGTCTTATGTATTCCTCGTGTGCACATCATATGAATGTAAATGCGACACTTCCTTCCTAGGAAATAGCGTTTGCAGATGTCTACGTATCGAAGCAATAGGGTACTAATGCTTCTTAAAACGCGATATCGCGTCTCATTTCCTATGCCTCATGATAAGTTATAAGATTCGTTGCGAATTGTTATGTACTCCTAGTATACATTTCAAATGAATGTAAATGCGACACGACTTTTTTAGGAAATTACGTCCCCAGATGTCAACGTATCGAAGCAATAGAATTCAAATGATCCTTAAATAGCGATATCGCATCTCATTTCTATGTTTCACGATATGACTTAATATTCAAAGTGGAGTGTTATGTATACCTCGTATTCACTTCAAAGGAATGTAAATGCGACACTTCCTTGCTAGGAAATAGCGTTTGCAGATGTCTACGCATCGTAGCAATAGAGTTCTAATGCTTCTTAAGACGCGATATCGCTCCTCATTTCTATGTTACATGACAACATATAATATTCATTGCGAAGTCTTATGTATTCCTCGTGTGCACATCATATGAATGTTAATGCGACACTTCCTTGCTATTAAATAGCGTTTGCAGATGTCTACGCGTCGTAGCAATGGAGTTCTAGTGCGTCTTAAATCACGATATCGTATCTCATTTCTATGTTTCGTGATAAGGTAAAATATTCATTGCGAAGTGTAATGTATATCTCGTATTCACTTCAAAAGGATGAAAATGCGACACTTCCTTCCTAGAAAATAGCGTTTCCAGATGACTACGTTTGGAAACAATAGAGTTCTAATACTTCTTAAAACGAGATGTCGCATCTCATTTCTATGTTTCATGATAAGATATAATATTTATTGCGAAGTGTCATGTATGTCTCGTTTTCACTTCAAAAGAATGTAAATGCGAATCTTCCATGCTTGGAAATAGAGTTTGCAGATGTATACGTATCGTAGCAATGGGGTTCTAATGCTTCTTAAAACGCGATATCGCACCTCACTGCTATGTCTCATGATAAGATATAATATTCATTGCGAAGTGTCATGTATACCTTGTTTTCACTTCAAAAGAATGTAATTGCGACACTTCCTTGCTAGGAGGTATCGTTTGCAGATGTCTACGTATCGAAGCCATAGATTTCTAATGCTTCTTAAATCGCGATATCGCTTCTCATTTCCATGTTTCATGATAAGATATAATATTCATTGTGGAATGTTATGTATACCTAGTATTCACTTCAAAGGAATGTAAATGCGACACTTACATGCTAGGATATAGCGTTTGCAGATATCTACGTATCGTAGCAATAGAGTTCTAATGCTTCCTAAAACGCGATATCGCATCACACTTCTATGTTTCATGATAAGATATAATATTCATTGCGAAGTGTCATGTATACCTCGTATTCACTTCAAAAGAATGTAAATGCGACACTTACATGCTTGGAAATAGCGTTTGCAGATGTCTACGTATCGTAGCAATAGAGTTCTAATGCTTCTTAAAACGAGATGTCGCATTTCATTCCTATGTTTCGTGATTAGATATAATATTCATTGTAGAGTGTTATGTATACCTCGTATTCACTTCAAAAGAATGTAAATGCGACACTTCCATGCTAGGGAATAGCGTTTGCAGATGTCTACGTATCGTAGCAATAAAGTTCTAATGCTCCTTAAATCGCGATATCGCATCTCATTTATATGTCTCGTGATAAGATATAATATTCATTGCGAAGTTTCATGTATACCTCGTATTCACTTCAAAAGAATGTAAATGCGACGTTTCCATCCTTGGGAATATCGTTTGCAGATGTCTACTTATCGTAGCAAAAGGGTCCAAATGCTTCTTAAAACGCGATATCGCATCTCACATTTATGCTTCATGATAAGATATAATATTCATTGCGAAGTGTCACGTATACATCGTATTCACTTCAAAAGAATGTAAATGCGACATTTCCTTGCTAGGAAATAGTGTTTCCAGATGACCACGTATCGTAAGAATAGTGTTCTAATACATCTTAAAACGAGATGTCGCATCTCATTTCTATGTTTCATGATATGACATAATATCCATTGCGAAGTGTCATGCATACCTCGTATTCACTTCAATAGAATGTAAATGCGACACTTCCTTGCTAGGAAATAGCGTTTGCAGATGTCTACGTATCGTAGCAGTAGAGTTCTAAAGCTTCTTAAATCGCGATATCGCATCTCATTTCTTTGTTTCGTGATAAGATATAATATTCATTGCGAAGTGTCATGTATACCTCGTACTCCGTTCAAAAGAATGTAAATGCGACACTTCCTTGCAAGGAAATAGCGTTTGCAGATGTCTACGTATCGTAGCAATGGAGTTCTTATGTTACTTAAAACGCGATATCGCATCTCATTTCTATGTTTCCTGGTAAGATATAATATGATTTGCGAAGTGTCATGTATTCCTCCCCTACACTTCAAATGAACGTAAATGCGACACTTCCTTGCCAGGAAATAGCGTTTGCAAATGTCTACCTATCGTATCAATAGTGTTCTAATGCTTCTTAAAACGCGATATCGCATCACATTTTTATGTTTCATGGTAAGATGTAATATGATTTGCGAAGTGTTATGTATTTCTCCTCTACACTTCAAATGAATGTAAATGCGACACTTCCATGCAAAGAAGTAGCGTTTGCAGATGTCTACGTATCGTAGCAATAGCTTTCTAATGCTTCTTAAAATGCGATATCGCATCTCATTTCTATGTTTCATGGTAAGATGTAATATGATTTGCGAAGTGTCATGTATACCTCGTCCACACTTCAAATGAATGTGAATGCGATACTTCCTCGCTAGGAAATAGCGTTTGCAGATGTTTACGTATCGTAGCAATAGAGTTCATATGATTCTTAAAACGCGATATCGCATTTCATTTCTATGTTTCATGGTAAGATATAACATGATTTGCGTAGTGTTATGTATTCCTCGTCTACACTTCAAATGAATGTAAATGCGACACTTCCTTGCTAGGAAGTAGCGTCTGCAGATGTCTAGGTATCGAAGCAATAGAGTTCTAATGCTTCTTAAAACGAGATATTGCACCTCATATCTATGTTTCATGATAAGGTATAATATTCATTGCGAAGTGTTATGCATTCCTCGTCTACACTTCAAATGAATGTGAATGCGATACTTCCTCGCTAGGAAATAGCTTTTGCAGACGTCTACGTATCGTAGCAATAGATTTCTAATGCTTCTTAAAACGCGATATCGCATCTCATTTCTATGTTTCATGGTAAGATATAATATTCATTGCGAAGTGTTATGCATTCCTCGTCTACGATTCAAATGAAAATAAATGCGACACTTCCTTGCATGGAAATAACAATTGCAGATGTCTACGTATCGTAGCAATAGAGTTCATATGATTCTTAAAACGCGATATCGCATCTCATTCCTGTGATTCATGATAAGATATAATATTCATTGCGAAGAGTCATGTATACCTCGTATTCACTTCAATGGAATGTAAGTGCGACACTTCCATGCTAGGAAATAGCGTTTGCAGATGTCTACGTATCGTAGCAATAGAGTTCTAATGCTTCTTAAAACGCGATATCGCATCTCACTTTTATGCTTCATGATAAGGTATAATATTCATTGCGAAGTGTCATGTATACCGCGTATTCACTTCAAAAGAATGTAAATGCGACACTTCCATGCTAGGAAATAGCGTTTGCAGATGTCTACGTATCGTAGCAATAGAGTTCTAATGCTTCTTAAAACGCGATATCGCATCTCACATTTATGCTTCATGATAAGGTATAATATTCATTGCGAAGTGTCATGTATACCTCGTATTCCGTTCAAAAGAATGTAAATGCGACACTTCCTTGCAAGGAAATAGCGTTTGCAGATGTCTACGTATATAAGCAATGGAGTTCTTATGTTACTTAAAACGCGATATCGCATCTCATTTCTATGTTTCATGGTAAGATATAATATGATTTGCGAAGTGTCATGTATTCCTCCTCTACACTTCAAATGGATGTAAATGCGGCACTTCCTTGCCAGGAAATAGCGTTTGCAAATGTCTACCTATCGTATCAATAGTGTTCTAATGCTTCTTAAAACGCGATATCGCATCTCAATTCTATGTTTCATGGTAAAATATAACATGATTTGCGAAGTGTTATGTATTCCTCGTCTACACTTCAAATGAATGTGAATGCGATACTTCCTCGCTAGGAAATAGCGTTTGCAGATGTCTACGTATCGTCGCAATAGCTTTCTAATGCTTCTTAAAACGCGATATCGCATCTCATTTCTATGTTTCATGGTAAGATATAATATGATTTGTTAAGTGTTATGTATTTCTCGTCTACACTTCAAATGAATGTAAATGCGACACTTCCTTGCAAGGAAATAGCGTTTGCAGATGTCTACTTGACGAAGCAATAGAATTCAAATGCTTCTTAAAACGAGATATTGCATCTCATATCTGTGTTCCATGATAAGATATAATATTCATTGCGAAGTGTTATGTATTTCTCCTCTACACTTCAAATGAATGTAAATGCGACACTTCCTTGCAAAGAAATAGCGTTTGCAGATGTCTACGTATCGTAGCAATAGGTTTCCAGTGCTTCTTAAAACGCGATATCGCATCGCATTTCTATGTTTCATGGTAAGATATAATATGATTTGCGAAGTGTCATGTATTCCTCCCCTACACTTCAAATGAATGTAAATGCGACACTTCCTTGCAAAGAAGTAGCGTTTGCAGATGTCTACGTATCGTAGCACTAGAGTTCAAATGCTTCTTAAAAAGCGATATCGCATCTCATTTCTATGTTTCATGGTAAGATATAATATGATTTGCGAAGTGTCATGTATTCCTCGTCTACACTTCAAATGAATGTAAATGCGACACTTCCTTGCTAGGAAATAGCGTCTGCAGATATCTAGGTATCGTAGCAATAGAGTTCTAATGCTTCTTAAAACGCGATATCGCATCACATTTCTATGTTTCATGGTAAGATGTAATATGATTTGCGAAGTGTTATGTATTTCTCCTCTACACTTCAAATGAATGTAAATGCGACACTTCCTTGCAAAGAAATAGCGTTTGCAGATGTCTACGTATCGTAGCAATATCTTTCTAATGCTTCTTAAAACGCGATATCGCATCTCATTTCTATGTTTCATGGTTAGATATAACATGATTTGCGAAGTGTTATGTATTCCTCGTCTACACTTCAAATGAATGTGAATGCGATACTTCCTCGCTAGGAAATAGCGTTTGCAGATGTCTACGTATCGTAGCAATAGCTTTCTAATGCTTCTTAAAAAGCGATATCGCATCTCATTTCTATGTTTCATGGTAAGATATAATATTCATTGCGAAGTGTTATGCATTCCTCGTCTACGATTCAAATGAAAGTAAATGCGACACTACTTTGCATGGAAATAACGATTGCAAATGTCTACGTATCGTAGCAATAGCTTTCTAATGCTTCTTAAAACGCGATATCGCATCTCATTTCTATGTTTCATGGTAAGATATAATATTCATTGCGAAGTGTTATGCATTCCTCGTCTACGATTCAAATGAAAGTAAATGCGACACTTCCTTGCATGGAAATAACGATTGCAGATGTCTACGTATCGTAGCAATAGAGATCATATGATTCTCTAAACGCGATATCGCATTTCATTTCTATGTTTCATGGTAAGATATAACATGATTTGCGTAGTGTTATGTATTCCTCGTCTACACTTCAAGTGAATGTAAATGCGACACTTCCTTGCTAGGAAGTAGCGTCTGCAAATGTCTAGGTATCGTAGCTATAGAGTTCTAATGCTTCTTAAAACGAGATATTGCACATCATATCTATGTTTCATGATAAGTTATAATATTCATTGCGAAGTGTTATGCATTCCTCGTCTACGATTCAAATGAAAGTAAATGCGACACTTCCTTGCAAGGAAATAGCGTTTGCAGATGTCTAGGTATCGTAGCAATATAGTTCATATGATTCTTAGAATGCGATATCGCATCACATTTCTATGTTTCATGGTAAGATATAACATGATTTGCGAAGTGTCATGTATTCCTCGTCTACACTTCAAATGAATGTAAATGCGACACTTCCTTGCTAGGATATAGCGTTTGCAGATGTCTATGTATCGTAGCAATAGAGTTCTAATGCTTCTTAAAACGCGATATCGCATCTCATTTCTATGTTTCATGGTAAGATGTAATATGATTAGCGAAGTGGTATATACTCCTCCTCTACACTTCAAATGAATGTAAATGCGACACTTCCTTGCCAGGAAATAGCGTTTGCTAATGTCTACCTATCGTAGCAATAGTGTTCCAATGCTTCTTAAAACGCGATATCGCATCTCATTTCTATGTTTCATGGTTAGACATAACATGATTTGCGAAGTGTTATGTATGCCTCGTCTACACTTCAAATGAATGTGAATGCGATACTTTCTCGCTAGGAAATAGCGTTTGCAGATGTCTACGTATCGTAGCAATAGCTTTCTAAAGCTTCTTAAAACGCGATATCGCATCTCATTTCTATGTTTCATGTTAAGATATAACATGATTTGCGAAGTTTCATGTATTCCTCGTCTACACTTAAAATGAATGTAAATGCGACACTTCCTTGCTAGGAAATAGCGTCTGCAGATGTCTAGGTATCGTAGCAATAGAGTTGTAATGCTTCTTAAAACGCGATATCGCATCTCATTTCTATGTTTCATGGTAAGATGTAATATGATTTGCGAAGTGTTATGTATTCCTCGTCTACACTTCAAATGAATGAAAATGCGACACTTCCTTGCAAGGAAATAGCGTTTGCAGATGTCTACGTACCGGAGCAATAGAGTTCAAATGCTTCTTAAAACGAGATATTGCATCTCATATCTATGTTTCATGATAAGATATAATATTCATTGCGAAGTGTTATGCATTTCTCGTCTACGATTCAAATGAAAGTAAATGCGACACTTCCTTGCAAGGAAATAACGATTGCAGATGTCTACGTATCGTAGCAATAGAGTTCATATGATTCTTAAAACGCGATATCGCATCTCATTTCTATGTTTCATGGTAAGATATAATATGATTTGCGAAGTGTCATGTATTCCTCGTCTACACTTCAAATGAATGTGAATGCGATACTTCCTCGCTAGGAAATAGCGTTTGCAGATGTCTACGTATCGTAGCAATAGATATCTAATGCTTCTTAAAACGCGATATCGCACCTCATTTCTATGTTTCATGGTAAGATATAATATGATTTGCGAAGTGTCATGTATTCCTCGTCTACACCTCAAATGAATGTAAATGCGACACTTCCTAGCAAGGAAATAGCGTTTGCAGATGTCTACGTATCGTAGCAATAGATTTCTAATGCTTCTTAAAACGCGATACCGCATCTCATTTCTATGTTTCATGGTAAGATGTAATATGATTTGCGAAGTGTTATGTATTTCTCCTCTACACTTCAAATGAATGTAAATGCGACACTTCCTTGCTAGGAAATAGCGTCTGCAGATGTCTAGGTATCGTAGCAATAGAGTTATAATGCTTCCTAAAACGCGATATCGCATCTCATTTCTATGTTTCATGGTAAGATATAATATGATTTGCGAAGTGATATGTACTCCTCGTCTACACTTCAAATGAATGTAAATGCGACACTTCCTTGCAAGGAAATAGCGTTTGCAGATGTCTACGTATCGAAGCAATAGAGTTCAAATGCTTCTTAAAACGAGATATTGCATCTCATATCTATGTCTCATGATAAGATATAATATTCATTGCGAAGTGTTATGCATTCCTCGTCTACGATTCAAATGAAAGTAAATGCGACACTTCCTTGCAAGGAAATAACGATTGCAGATGTCTACGTATCGTAGCAATAGAGTTCATATGATACTTAAAACGCGATATCGCATCTCATTTCTATGTTTCATGGTAAGATGTAATATGATTTGCGAAGTGCTATGAATTCCTCGTCTACACTTCAAATGAATGTAAATGCGACACTTCCTTGCAAGGAAATAGCGTTTGCAGATGTCTACGTATCGAAGCAATAGAGTTCAAATGCTTCTTAAAACGAGATATTGCATCTCATATCTATGTTTCATGATAAGATATAATATTCATTGCGAAGTGTCATGTATTCCTCGTCTACACTTCAAATGAATGTGAAAGCGACACTTCCTCGCTAGGAATTAGCGTTTGCAGATGTCTACGTATCGTAGCAATAGATTTCTAATGCTTCTTAAAACGCGATATCGCATCTCATTTCTATGTTTCATGATTAGATATAATATTCATTGCGAAGTGTCATGTATTCCTCGTCTACACTTCAAATGAATGTGAATGCGATACTTCCTCGCTAGGAAATAGCGTTTGCAGATGTCTACGTATCGTAGCAATAGCTTTCTAATGCTTCTTAAAACGCGATATAGCATCTCATTTCTATGTTTCATGGTAAGATGTAATATGATTTGCGAAGTGTCATGTATACCTCGTCTACACTTCAAATGAATGTGAATGCGATACTTCCTCGCTAGGAAATAGCGTTTGCAGATGTCTACGTATCGTAGCAATAGCTTTCTTATTCTTCGTAAAACGCGATATCGCACCTCATTTCTATGTTTCATGGTAAGATATAATATTCATTGCGAAGTGTTATGCATTCCTCGTCTACGATTCAAATGAAAGTAAATGCGACACTTCCTTGCATGGAAATAACTATTGCAGATGTCTACGTATCGTAGCAATAGAGTTCATATGATTCTTAAAACGCGATATCGCATTTCATTTCTATGTTTCATGGTAAGATATAACATGATTTGCGTAGTGTTATGTATTCCTCGTCTACACTTCAAATGAATGTAAATGCGACACTTCCTTGCTAGGAAGTAGCGTCTGCAGATGTCTAGGTATCGTAGCAATAGAGTTCTGATGCTTCTTAAAACGAGATATTGCACCTCATATCTATGTTTCATGATAAGATATAATATTCATTGCGATGTGTTATGCATTCCTCGTCTACGATTCAAATGAAAGTAAATGCGACACTTCCTTGCAAGGAAATAGCGTTTGCAGATGTCTAGGTATCGTAGCAATAGACTTCATATGATTCTTAGAATGCGATATCGCATCTCATTTCTATGTTTCATGGTAAGATATAACATGATTTGCGAAGTGTTATGTATTCCTCGTCTACACTTCAAATGAATGTGAATGCGATACTTCCTCGCTAGGAAATAGCGTTTGCAGATGTCTACGTATCGTAGCATTAGCTTTCTAATGCTTCTTAAAACGCGATATCGCATCTCACATCTATGTTTCATGGTAAGATATAATATGATTTGCGAAGTGTTATGTATTCCTCGTCCACACATCAAATGAATGTGAAAGCGACACTTCCTCGCTAGGAAATAGCGTTTGCAGATGTCTACGTATCGTAGCAATAGATTTCTAATGCTTCTTAAAACGCGATATCGCATCTCATTTCTATGTTTCATGGTAAGATATAATATGATTTGCGAAGTGTTATGTATTCCTCGTCTACACTTCAAATGAATGTGAATGCGACACTTCCTCGCTAGGAAATAGCGTTTGCAGATGTCTACGTATCGTAGCAATAGAGTTCATATGATTCTTAAAACGCCATATCGCATCTCATTTCTATGTTTCATGGTAAGATGTAATATTATTTGCGAAGTGTCATGTATTCCTCGTCTACACTTCAAATGAATGTGAATGCGACACTTCCTCGCAAGGAAATAGCGTTTGCAGATGTCTACGTATCGTAGCAATAGCTTTCTAATGCTTCTTAAAACGCGATATCGCATCTCATTTCTATGTTTCATGGTAAGATGTAATATGATTTGCGAAGTGTCATGTATACCTCGTCTACACTTCAAATGAATGTGAATGCGATACTTCCTCGCTAGGAAATAGCGCTTGCAGATGTCTACGTATCGTAGCAATAGAGTTCATATGATTCTTAAAACGCGATATCGCGTCTCATTTCTATGTTTCATGGTAAGATATAATATGATTTGCCTAAGTGTTATGTATTCCTCGTCTACACTTCAAGTGAATGTAAATGCGACACATCCTTGCAAGGAAATAGCGTTTGCATATGTCTACCTATCGTAGCAATAGTGTTCTAATGCTTCTTAAAACGAGATATCGCATCACATTTCTATGTTTCATGCTAAGATATAATATGATTTGCGAGGTGTTATGCATTCCTCGTCTACACTTCAAATGAATGTAAATGCGGCACTTCCTTGCAAGGAAATAGCGTTTGCTGATGTCTACGTATCGAAGCAATAGAGTTCAAATGCTTCTTAAAACGAGATATTGCATCTCATATCTATGTTTCAAGATAAGATATAATATTCATTGCGAAGTGTTATGCATTCCTCGTATGCGATTCAAATGAATGTAAATGCGACACTTCCTTGCAAGGAAATAGCATTTGCATTTGTCTACGTATCGTAGCAATAGAGTTCTTATGATTCTTAAAACGCGAAATCGCATCTCATTTCTATCTTTCATGGTAAGATATAACATGATTTGCGAAGTGTTATGTATTCCTCGTCTACACTTCAAATGAATGTGAATGCGATACTTCCTCGCTAGGAAATAGCGTTTGCAGATGTCTACGTATCGTAGCAATAGATTTCTAATGCTTCTTAAAACGCGAAATCGCATCTCATTTCTATGTTTCATGGCAAGATATAATATGATTTGCGAAGTGTTATGTATTCCTCGTCTACACTTCAAATGAATGTAAATGCGACACTTCCTTGCTAGGAAATAGCGTCTGCAGATGTCTAGATATCGTAGCGATAGTGTTCTAATGCTTCTTAAAACGCGATATCGCATCTCATTTCTATGTTTCATGGTAAGATATATTATGATTTGCGTAGTGTTATGTATTCCTCGTCTACACTTCAAATGAATGTGAATGCGACACTTCCTCGCTAGGAAATAGCGTTTGCAGATGTCTACGTATCGTAGCAATAGACTTCTAATGCTTCTTAAAACGCGATATCGCATCTCATTTCTATGTTTCATGGAAAGATATAATATGATTTGCGAATTGTCATGTATTCCTCGTCTACACTTCAAATGAATGTAAATGCAACACTTCCTTGCAAGGAAATAGCGTTTGCAGATGTTTACCTATCGTAGCAATAGAGTTCTAATGCTTCTTAAAACGCGATATCGCATCTCATTTCTATGTTTCATGGTAAAATATAATATGATTTGCGAAGTGTTATGTATTCCTCCTCTACACTTCAAATGAATGTAAATGCGACACCTCCTTGCAAGGAAATAGCGTTTGCAGTTATCTACCTATCGTAGCAATAGTGTTCTAATGCTTCTTAAATCGAGATATCGCATCTCATTTCTATGCTTCATGGTAAGATATAATATTCATTGCGAAGTGTTATGCATTCCTCGTATGCGATTCAAATGAATGTAAATGCGACACTTCCTTGCAAGGAAATAGCATTTGCAGTTGTCTACGTATCGTAGCAATAGAGTTCTTATGATTCTTAAAACGCGATATCGCATCTCATTTCTATCTTTCATGGTAAGATATAATATGATTTGCGAAGTGTTATGTATTCCTCGTCTACACTTCAAATGAATGTTAATGCGACACTTCCTCGCCAGGAAGTAGCGTTTGCAGATGTCTACGTATCGTAGCAATAGACTTCTAATGCTTCTTCAAACGCGATATCGCATCTCATTTCTATGTTTCATGGAAAGATATAATATGATTTGCGAAGTGTCATGTATTCCTCGTCTACACTTCAAATGAATGTAAATGCAACACTTCCTTGCAAGGAAATAGCGTTTGCAGATGTTTACCTATCGTAGCAATAGAGTTCTAATGCTTCTTAAAACGCGATATCGCATCTCATTTCTATGTTTCATGGTAAAATATAATATGATTTGCGAAGTGTTATGTATTCCTCCTCTACACTTCAAATGAATGTAAATGCGACACTTCCTTGCTAGGAAAAAGCGTTTGCAGATGTCTAGATATCGTAGCGATAGTGTTCTAATGCTTCTTAAATCGAGATATCGCATCTCATTTCTATGTTTCATGGTAAGATATAATATTCATTGCGAAGTGTTATGCATTCCTGGTCAACGTTTCAAATGAAAGTAAATGCGACACTTCCTTGCAAGGAAATAGCGTTTGCAGATGTCTAGGTATCGTAGCAATAGAGTTCATATGATTCTTAGAACGCGATATCCCATCTCATTTCTATGTTTCATGGTAAGATATAATATGATTTGCGAAATGTTATGTATTCCTCGTCTACACTTCAAATGAATGTGAATGCGAGACTTCCTCGCTACTAAATAGCGTTTGCAGATGTCTACGTTTCGTAGCAATAGAGTTCAGATGATTCTTAAAACGCAATATAGCATCTTATTTCTATGTTTCATGGTAAGATATAACATGATTTGCGAAGTGTTATGTATTCCTCGTCTACACTTCAAATGAATGTGAATGCGATACTTCCTCGCTAGGAAATAGCGTTTGCAGATGTCTACGTATCGTAGCAATAGCTTTCTAATGCTTCTTAAGACGCGATATCGCATCTCATTTCTATGTTTCATGGTAAGATATAATATGATTTCCGAAGTGTCATGTATTCCTCGTCTACACTTCAAATGAATGTAAATCCGACACTTCCTTGCTAGGAAATAGCGTCTGCAGATGTCTAGGTATCGTAGCAATAGAGTTCAAACGCTTCTTAAAACTAGATATTGCATCTCATATCTATGTTTCATGATAAGATATAATATTCATTGCGAAGTGTTATGCATTCGTCGTCTACGATTCAAATGAATGTAAATGCAACACTTCCTTGCAAGGAAATAGCGTTTGCAGATGTCTACGTATCGTAGCAATAGAGTTCTTGTGATTCTTAAAACGCGATATCGCATCTCATTTCTATGTTTCATGGTAAGATATAATATGATTTGCGCAGTGTCATGTATTCCTCGTCTACACTTCAAATGATCGTGAATGCGACACTTCCTCGCTAGGAAATAGCGTTTGCAGATGTCTGCGTATCGTAGCAATAGAGTTCAGATGATTCTTAAAACGCGATATCGCATCTCATTTCTATGTTTCATGGTAAGATGTAATATGATTTGCGAAGTGTTTTGTATTCCTCGTCTACACTTCAAATGAATGTAAATGCGACACTTCCTTGCAAGGAAGTAGCGATTGCAGATGTCTACGTATCGAAGCAATAGAGTTCAAATGCTTCTTAAAACGAGATATTGCATCTCATATCTATGTTTCATGATAAGATATAATATACATTGCGAAGTGTTATGCATTCCTCGTCTACACTTCAAATGAATGTGAATGCGACACTTCCTCGCTAGGAAATAGCGTTTGCAGATGTCTACGTATCGTAGCAATAGACTTCTAATGCTTCTTAAAACGCGATATCGCATCTCATTTCTATGTTTCATGGAAAGATATAATATGATTTGCGAATTGTCATGTATTCCTCGTCTACACTTCAAATGAATGTAAATGCAACACTTCCTTGCAAGGAAATAGCGTTTGCAGATGTTTACCTATCGTAGCAATAGAGTTCTAATGCTTCTTAAAACGCGATATCGCATCTCATTTCTATGTTTCATGGTAAAATATAATATGATTTGCGAAGTGTTATGTATTCCTCCTCTACACTTCAAATGAATGTAAATGCGACACCTCCTTGCAAGGAAATAGCGTTTGCAGTTATCTACCTATCGTAGCAATAGTGTTCTAATGCTTCTTAAATCGAGATATCGCATCTCATTTCTATGCTTCATGGTAAGATATAATATTCATTGCGAAGTGTTATGCATTCCTCGTATGCGATTCAAATGAATGTAAATGCGACACTTCCTTGCAAGGAAATAGCATTTGCAGTTGTCTACGTATCGTAGCAATAGAGTTCTTATGATTCTTAAAACGCGATATCGCATCTCATTTCTATCTTTCATGGTAAGATATAATATGATTTGCGAAGTGTTATGTATTCCTCGTCTACACTTCAAATGAATGTTAATGCGACACTTCCTCGCCAGGAAGTAGCGTTTGCAGATGTCTACGTATCGTAGCAATAGACTTCTAATGCTTCTTCAAACGCGATATCGCATCTCATTTCTATGTTTCATGGAAAGATATAATATGATTTGCGAAGTGTCATGTATTCCTCGTCTACACTTCAAATGAATGTAAATGCAACACTTCCTTGCAAGGAAATAGCGTTTGCAGATGTTTACCTATCGTAGCAATAGAGTTCTAATGCTTCTTAAAACGCGATATCGCATCTCATTTCTATGTTTCATGGTAAAATATAATATGATTTGCGAAGTGTTATGTATTCCTCCTCTACACTTCAAATGAATGTAAATGCGACACTTCCTTGCTAGGAAAAAGCGTTTGCAGATGTCTAGATATCGTAGCGATAGTGTTCTAATGCTTCTTAAATCGAGATATCGCATCTCATTTCTATGTTTCATGGTAAGATATAATATTCATTGCGAAGTGTTATGCATTCCTGGTCAACGTTTCAAATGAAAGTAAATGCGACACTTCCTTGCAAGGAAATAGCGTTTGCAGATGTCTAGGTATCGTAGCAATAGAGTTCATATGATTCTTAGAACGCGATATCCCATCTCATTTCTATGTTTCATGGTAAGATATAATATGATTTGCGAAATGTTATGTATTCCTCGTCTACACTTCAAATGAATGTGAATGCGAGACTTCCTCGCTAGGAAATAGCGTTTGCAGATGTCTACGTATCGTAGCAATAGAATTCTAATGCTTCTTCAAACGCGATATCGCATCTCATTTCTATGTTTCATGGAAAGATATAATATGATTTGCGAAGTGTCATGTATTCCTCGTCTACACTTCAAATGAATGTAAATGCAACACTTCCTTGCAAGGAAATAGCGTTTGCAGATGTTTACCTATCGTAGCAATAGAGTTCTAATGCTTCTTAAAACGCGATATCGCATCTCATTTCTATGTTTCATGGTAAAATATAATATGATTTGCGAAGTGTTATGTATTCCTCCTCTACACTTCAAATGAATGTAAATGCGACACTTCCTTGCTAGGAAAAAGCGTTTGCAGATGTCTAGATATCGTAGCGATAGTGTTCTAATGCTTCTTAAATCGAGATATCGCATCTCATTTCTATGTTTCATGGTAAGATATAATATTCATTGCGAAGTGTTATGCATTCCTGGTCAACGTTTCAAATGAAAGTAAATGCGACACTTCCTTGCAAGGAAATAGCGTTTGCAGATGTCTAGGTATCGTAGCAATAGAGTTCATATGATTCTTAGAACGCGATATCCCATCTCATTTCTATGTTTCATGGTAAGATATAATATGATTTGCGAAATGTTATGTATTCCTCGTCTACACTTCAAATGAATGTGAATGCGAGACTTCCTCGCTAGGAAATAGCGTTTGCAGATGTCTACGTATCGTAGCAATAGATTTCTAATGCTTCTTAAAACGCGATATCGCATCTCATTTCTATGTTTCATGGTAAGATATAACATGATTTGCGAAGTGTTATGTATTCCTCGTCTACACATCAAATGAATGTGAATGCGATACTTCTTCGCTAGGAAATAGCGTTTGCAGATGTCTACGTATCGTAGCATTAGCTTTCTAATGCTTCTTAAAACGCGTTATCGCATCTCATATCTATGTTTCATGGTAAGATATAATATGATTTGCGAAGTGTCATGTATTCCTCTTCTACACTTCAAATGAATGTAAATGCGACACTTCCTTGCAAGGAAATAGCGTTTGCAGATGTTCGGCTATCGTAGCAATAGAGTTCTAATGCTTCTTAAAACGCGATATCGCATCTCATTTCTATGTTTCATGGTAAGATATAACATGATTTGCGAAGTGTTATGTATTCCTCGTCTACACTTCAAATGAATGTAAATGCGACACTTCCTTGCAAAGAAATAGCGTTTGCAGATGTCTACGTATAGTAGCAATAGATATGTAATGCTTCTTAAAACGCGATATCGCATCTCATTTCTACGTTTCATGGTAAGATATAATATGATTTGCGAAGTGTCATGTATTCCTCGTCTACTATTCAAATGAGTGTAAATGCGACACTTCCTAGCAAGGAGATAGCGTTTGCAGATGTCTACGTATCGTAGCAATAGATTTCTAATGCTTCTTAAAACGCGATATCGCATCTCATTTCTATGTTTCATGGTAAGATATAATATGATTTGCGAAGTGTTATGTATTCCTCGCCTACACTTCAAATGAATGTGAATGCGACACTTCCTCGCTAGGAAATAGCGTTTGCAGATGTCTACGTATCGAAGCAATAGAGTTCAAATGCTTCTTAAAACGAGATATTGCATCTCATATCTATGTTTCAAGATAAGATATAATATTCATTGCGAAGTGTTATGCATTCCTCGTATGCGATTCAAATGAATGTAAATGCGACACTTCCTTGCAAGGAAATAGCATTTGCAGTTGTCTACGTATCGTAGCAATAGAGTTCTTATGATTCTTAAAACGCGATATCGCATCTCATTTCTATCTTTCATGGTAAGATATAATATGATTTGCGAAGTGTTATGTATTCCTCGTCTACACTTCAAATGAATGTTAATGCGACACTTCCTCGCTAGGAAGTAGCGTTCGCAGATGTCTACGTATCGTAGCAATAGATTTCTAATGCTTCTTAGAACGCGAAATCGCATCTCATTTCTATGTTTCATGGCAAGATATAATATGATTTGCGAAGTGTTATGTATTCCTCGTCTACACTTCAAATGAATGTAAATGCGACACTTCCTTGCTAGGAAATAGCGTCTGCAGATGTCTAGATATCGTAGCGATAGTGTTCTAATGCTTCTTAAAACGCGATATCGCATCTCATTTCTATGTTTCATGGTAAGATATATTATGATTTGCGTAGTGTTATGTATTCCTCGTCTACACTTCAAATGAATGTGAATGCGACACTTCCTCGCTAGGAAATAGCGTTTGCAGATGTCTACGTATCGTAGCAATAGACTTCTAATGCTTCTTAAAACGCGATATCGCATCTCATTTCTATGTTTCATGGAAAGATATAATATGATTTGCGAATTGTCATGTATTCCTCGTCTACACTTCAAATGAATGTAAATGCAACACTTCCTTGCAAGGAAATAGCGTTTGCAGATGTTTACCTATCGTAGCAATAGAGTTCTAATGCTTCTTAAAACGCGATATCGCATCTCATTTCTATGTTTCATGGTAAAATATAATATGATTTGCGAAGTGTTATGTATTCCTCCTCTACACTTCAAATGAATGTAAATGCGACACCTCCTTGCAAGGAAATAGCGTTTGCAGTTATCTACCTATCGTAGCAATAGTGTTCTAATGCTTCTTAAATCGAGATATCGCATCTCATTTCTATGCTTCATGGTAAGATATAATATTCATTGCGAAGTGTTATGCATTCCTCGTATGCGATTCAAATGAATGTAAATGCGACACTTCCTTGCAAGGAAATAGCATTTGCAGTTGTCTACGTATCGTAGCAATAGAGTTCTTATGATTCTTAAAACGCGATATCGCATCTCATTTCTATCTTTCATGGTAAGATATAATATGATTTGCGATGTGTCATGTATTCCTCGTCTACACTTCAAATGAATGTAAATGCAACACTTCCTTGCAAGGAAATAGCGTTTGCAGATGTTCGGCTATCGTAGCAATAGAGTTCTAATGCTTCTTAAAACGCGATATCGCATCTCATTTCTATGTTTCATGGTAAGATATAACATGATTTGCGAAGTGTTATGTATTCCTCGTCTACACTTCAAATGAATGTAAATGCGACACTTCCTTGCAAAGAAATAGCGTTTGCAGATGTCTACGTATAGTAGCAATAGATATGTAATGCTTCTTAAAACGCGATATCGCATCTCATTTCTACGTTTCATGGTAAGATATAATATGATTTGCGAAGTGTCATGTATTCCTCGTCTACTATTCAAATGAGTGTAAATGCGACACTTCCTAGCAAGGAGATAGCGTTTGCAGATGTCTACGTATCGTAGCAATAGATTTCTAATGCTTCTTAAAACGCGATATCGCATCTCATTTCTATGTTTCATGGTAAGATATAATATGATTTGCGAAGTGTTATGTATTCCTCGCCTACACTTCAAATGAATGTGAATGCGACACTTCCTCGCTAGGAAATAGCGTTTGCAGATGTCTACGTATCGAAGCAATAGAGTTCAAATGCTTCTTAAAACGAGATATTGCATCTCATATCTATGTTTCAAGATAAGATATAATATTCATTGCGAAGTGTTATGCATTCCTCGTATGCGATTCAAATGAATGTAAATGCGACACTTCCTTGCAAGGAAATAGCATTTGCAGTTGTCTACGTATCGTAGCAATAGAGTTCTTATGATTCTTAAAACGCGATATCGCATCTCATTTCTATCTTTCATGGTAAGATATAATATGATTTGCGAAGTGTTATGTATTCCTCGTCTACACTTCAAATGAATGTTAATGCGACACTTCCTCGCTAGGAAGTAGCGTTCGCAGATGTCTACGTATCGTAGCAATAGATTTCTAATGCTTCTTAGAACGCGAAATCGCATCTCATTTCTATGTTTCATGGCAAGATATAATATGATTTGCGAAGTGTTATGTATTCCTCGTCTACACTTCAAATGAATGTAAATGCGACACTTCCTTGCTAGGAAATAGCGTCTGCAGATGTCTAGATATCGTAGCGATAGTGTTCTAATGCTTCTTAAAACGCGATATCGCATCTCATTTCTATGTTTCATGGTAAGATATATTATGATTTGCGTAGTGTTATGTATTCCTCGTCTACACTTCAAATGAATGTGAATGCGACACTTCCTCGCTAGGAAATAGCGTTTGCAGATGTCTACGTATCGTAGCAATAGACTTCTAATGCTTCTTAAAACGCGATATCGCATCTCATTTCTATGTTTCATGGAAAGATATAATATGATTTGCGAATTGTCATGTATTCCTCGTCTACACTTCAAATGAATGTAAATGCAACACTTCCTTGCAAGGAAATAGCGTTTGCAGATGTTTACCTATCGTAGCAATAGAGTTCTAATGCTTCTTAAAACGCGATATCGCATCTCATTTCTATGTTTCATGGTAAAATATAATATGATTTGCGAAGTGTTATGTATTCCTCCTCTACACTTCAAATGAATGTAAATGCGACACCTCCTTGCAAGGAAATAGCGTTTGCAGTTATCTACCTATCGTAGCAATAGTGTTCTAATGCTTCTTAAATCGAGATATCGCATCTCATTTCTATGCTTCATGGTAAGATATAATATTCATTGCGAAGTGTTATGCATTCCTCGTATGCGATTCAAATGAATGTAAATGCGACACTTCCTTGCAAGGAAATAGCATTTGCAGTTGTCTACGTATCGTAGCAATAGAGTTCTTATGATTCTTAAAACGCGATATCGCATCTCATTTCTATCTTTCATGGTAAGATATAATATGATTTGCGAAGTGTTATGTATTCCTCGTCTACACTTCAAATGAATGTTAATGCGACACTTCCTCGCCAGGAAGTAGCGTTTGCAGATGTCTACGTATCGTAGCAATAGACTTCTAATGCTTCTTCAAACGCGATATCGCATCTCATTTCTATGTTTCATGGAAAGATATAATATGATTTGCGATGTGTCATGTATTCCTCGTCTACACTTCAAATGAATGTAAATGCAACACTTCCTTGCAAGGAAATAGCGTTTGCAGATGTTTACCTATCGTTGCAATAGAGTTCTAATGCTTCTTAAAACGCGATATCGCATCTCATTTCTATGTTTCATGGTAAAATATAATATGATTTGCGAAGTGTTATGTATTCCTCCTCTACACTTCAAATGAATGTAAATGCGACACTTCCTTGCTAGGAAAAAGCGTTAGCAGATGTCTAGATATCGTAGCGATAGTGTTCTAATGCTTCTTAAATCGAGATATCGCATCTCATTTCTATGTTTCATGGTAAGATATAATATTCATTGCGAAGTGTTATGCATTCCTGGTCAACGATTCAAATGAAAGTAAATGCGACACTTCCTTGCAAGGAAATAGCGTTTGCAGATGTCTAGGTATCGTAGCAATAGAGTTCATATGATTCTTAGAACGCGATATCCCATCTCATTTCTATGTTTCATGGTAAGATATAATATGATTTGCGAAATGTTATGTATTCCTCGTCTACACTTCAAATGAATGTGAATGCGACACTTCCTCGCCAGGAAGTAGCGTTTGCAGATGTCTACGTATCGTAGCAATAGACTTCTAATGCTTCTTCAAACGCGATATCGCATCTCATTTCTATGTTTCATGGAAAGATATAATATGATTTGCGAAGTGTCATGTATTCCTCGTCTACACTTCAAATGAATGTAAATGCAACACTTCCTTGCAAGGAAATAGCGTTTGCAGATGTTTACCTATCGTAGCAATAGAGTTCTAATGCTTCTTAAAACGCGATATCGCATCTCATTTCTATGTTTCATGGTAAAATATAATATGATTTGCGAAGTGTTATGTATTCCTCCTCTACACTTCAAATGAATGTAAATGCGACACTTCCTTGCTAGGAAAAAGCGTTTGCAGATGTCTAGATATCGTAGCGATAGTGTTCTAATGCTTCTTAAATCGAGATATCGCATCTCATTTCTATGTTTCATGGTAAGATATAATATTCATTGCGAAGTGTTATGCATTCCTGGTCAACGATTCAAATGAAAGTAAATGCGACACTTCCTTGCAAGGAAATAGCGTTTGCAGATGTCTAGGTATCGTAGCAATAGAGTTCATATGATTCTTAGAACGCGATATCCCATCTCATTTCTATGTTTCATGGTAAGATATAATATGATTTGCGAAATGTTATGTATTCCTCGTCTACACTTCAAATGAATGTGAATGCGAGACTTCCTCGCTAGGAAATAGCGTTTGCAGATGTCTACGTATCGTAGCAATAGATTTCTAATGCTTCTTAAAACGCGATATCGCATCTCATTTCTATGTTTCATGGTAAGATATAACATGATTTGCGAAGTGTTATGTATTCCTCGTCTACACATCAAATGAATGTGAATGCGATACTTCTTCGCTAGGAAATAGCGTTTGCAGATGTCTACGTATCGTAGCATTAGCTTTCTAATGCTTCTTAAAACGCGATATCGCATCTCATATCTATGTTTCATGGTAAGATATAATATGATTTGCGAAGTGTCATGTATTCCTCTTCTACACTTCAAATGAATGTAAATGCGACACTTCCTCGCTAGGAAATAGCGTTTGCAGATGTCTACGTATCGTAGCAGTAGCTTTCTAATGCTTCTCAAAACGCGATATCGCATCTCATTTGTATGTTTCATGGTAAGATATAATATGATTTGCGAAGTGTCATGTATTCCTCGTCTACACTTCAAATGAATGTAAATGCGACACTTCCTTGCTAGGAAATAGCGTCTGCAGATGTCTAGGTATCGTAGCGAGAGTGTTCTAATGCTTCTTAAAACGCGATATCGCATCTCATTTCTACGTTTCATTTTCTCATTTCTATGTTTCATGGTAAGATATAATATGATTTGCGAAGTGTTATGTATTCCTCGTCTACACTTCAAATGAATGTGAATGCGACACTTCCTCGCTAGGAAATAGCGTTTGCAAATGTCTACGTATCGTAGCAATAGATTTCTAATGCTTCTTAAAACGCGATATCGCATCTCATTTCTATGTTTCGTGGTAAGATATAATATGATTTGCGAAGTGTCATGTATTCCTCGTCTATACTTCAAATGAGCGTAAATGCAACACTTCCTTGCAAGGAAATAGCGTTTGCAGATGTTCGGCTATCGTAGCAATAGAGTTCTAATGCTTCTTAAAACGCGATATCGCATCTCATTTCTATGTTTCATGGTAAGATATAATATGATTTGCGAAGTGTCATGTATTCCTCGTCTACACTTCTAATGAATGTAAATGCGACACTTCCTTGCTAGGAAATAGCGTTTGCAGATGTCTTCGTATCGTAGCAATAGAGTTCTTATGATTCTTAAAACGCGATATCGCATCTCATTTCTATGTTTCATGGTAAGATATAATATGATTTGCGAAGTGTTATGTATTCCTCGTCTACACTTCAAATGAATGTGAATGCGTTACTTCCTCGCTAGGAAATAGCGTTTGCAGATATCTACGTATCGTAGCAATAGCTTTCTAATACTTCTTAAAACGCGATATCGCATCTCATTTCTATGTTTCATGGTAAGATATAATATGATTTGCGAAGTGTTATGTATTCCTCGCCTGCACTTCAAATGAATGTAAGTGCGACACTTCCTTGCAAGGAAATAGCGTTTGCAGATGTCTACGTATCGTAGCAATAGAGTTCTTATGATTCTTAAAACGCGATATCGCATCTCATTTCTATGTTTCATGGAAAGATATAATGATTTGCGAAGTGTTATGCATTCCTCGTCTACACTTCAAGTGAATGTAAATGCGACACTTCCTTGCTAGGAAATAGCTTCTGCAGATGTCTAGGTATCGTAGCGATAGAGTTCGAATGCTTCTTAAAACGCGATATCGCATCTCATTTCTATGTTTCATGGTAAGATATAATATGATTTGCGAAGTGTTATGTATTCCTCGTCTACACTTCAAGTGAATGTAAATGCGACACTTCCTTGCTAGGAAATAGCTTCTGCAGATGTCTAGGTATCGTAGCGATAGAGTTCGAATGCTTCTTAAAACGCGATATCGCATCTCATTTCTATGTTTCATGGTAAGATGTAATATGATTTGCGAAGTGTTATGTATTCCTCCTCTACACTTCAAATGAATGTAAATGCGACACTTCCTAGCTAGGAAATAGCGTCTCCAGATGTCTAGGTATCGTAGCAATAGAGTTCTAATGCTTCTTAAAACGCGATATCGCATCTCATTTCTATGTTACATGGTAAGATGTAATATGATTTGCGAAGTGTTATGTATTCCTCCCCTACACTTCAAATGAATGTAAATGCGACACTTCCTTGCCAGGAGATAGCGTTTGCCAATGTCTACCTATCGTAGCAATAGTGTTCTAATGCTTCTTAAAACGCGATATCGCACCTCATTTCTATGCTTCATGGTAAGATATAATATGATTTGCGAAGTGTTATGTATTCCTCGTCTACACTTCAAATGAATGTAAGTGCGACACTTCCTTGCTAGGAAATAGCGTCTGCAGATGTCTAGGTATCATAGCAATAGAGTTCAAATGCTTCTTAAAACGAGATATTGCATCTCATATCTATGTTTCATGATAAGATATAATATTCATTGCGAAGTGTCATGTATTCCTCGCCTACTATTCAAATGAGTGTAAATCCGACACTTCCCAGCAAGGAAATAGCGTTTGCAGATGTCTACGTTTCGTAGCTATAGATTTCTAATGCTTCTTAAAACGCGATATCGCATCTCATTTCTATGTTTCATGGTAAGATATAATATGATTTGCGAAGTGTTATGTATTCCTCGTCTACACTTCATGTGAATGTAAATGCGACACGTCCTTGCAAGGAAATAGCGTTTGCAGATGTCTACGTATCGAAGCAATAGAGTTCAAATGCTTCATAAAACGAGATATTGCATCTCATATCTATGTTTCATGATAAGATATAATATTCATTGCGAAGTGTTATGCATTCCTCGTCTGCGATTCAAATGAAAGTAAATGCGACACTTCCCTGCAAGGAAATAACAATTGCAGACGTCTACGTATCGTAGCAATAGAGTTCATATGATCCTTAAAACGCGACATCGCATCTCATTTCTATGTTTCATTGTAAGATATAACATGATTTGCGAAGTGTTATGTATTCCTCGTCTACACTTCAAATGAATGTGAATGCGATACTTCCTCGCTAGGTAATAGCGTTTGCAGATGTCTACGTATCGTAGCAATAGCTTTCTAATGCTTCTCAAAACGCGATATCGCATCTCATTTCTATGTTTCATGGTAAGATATAATATGATTTGCGAAGTGTTATGTATTCCTCGTCTACACTTCAAATGAATGAAAATGCGACACTTTCTTGCAAGGAAATAGCGATTGCAGTTGTCTAGGTATCGTAGCAATAGAGTTCTAATGCTTCTTAAAACGCGATATCGCATCTCATTTCTATGTTACATGGTAAGATGTAATATGATTTGCGAAGTGTTATGTATTCCTCCCCTACACTTCAAATGAATGTAAGTGCGACACTTCCTTGCCAGGAAATAGCGTTTGCCAATGTCTACCTATCGTAGCAATAGTGTTCTAATGCTTCTTAAAACGCGATATCGCACCTCATTTCTATGCTTCATGGTAAGATATAATATGATTTGCGAAGTGTTATGTATTCCTCGTCTACACTTCAAATGAATGTAAGTGCGACACTTCCTTGCTAGGAAATAGCGTCTGCAGATGTCTAGGTATCGTAGCAATAGAGTTCAAATGCTTCTTAAAACGAGATATTGCATCTCATATCTATGTTTCATGATAAGATATAATATTCATTGCGAAGTGTTATGCATTCCTCGTATACGATTCAAATGAATGTAAATGCGACACTTCCTTGCAAGGAAATAGCGTTTGCAGATGTCTACGTATCGAAGCAATAGAGTTCAAATGCATCTTAAAACGAGATATTGCATCTCATATCTATGTTTCATGATAAGAAATAATATTCATTGAGAAGTGTTATGCATTCCGCGTCTACGATTCAAATGAATGTAAATGCGACACTTCCTTGCAAGGAAATAGCGTTTGCAGATGTCACCGTATCGTAGCAATAGAGTTCTTATGATTCTTAAAACGCGATATCGCATCTCATTTCTATGTTTCATGGTAAGATATAATATGATTTGCGAAGTGTTATGTATTCCTCGTCTACACTTCATGTGAATGTAAATGCGACACATCCTTGCAAGGAAATAGCGTTTGCAGATGTCTACGTATCGAAGCAATAGAGTTCAAATGCATCTTAAAACGAGATATTGCATCTCATATCTATGTTTCATGATTAGAAATAATATTCATTGAGAAGTGTTATGCATTCCGCGTCTACGATTCAAATGAATGTAAATGCGACACTTCCTTGCAAGGAAATAGCGTTTGCTGATGTCTACGTATCGAAGCAATAGAGTTCAAATGCTTCTTAAAACGAGATATTGCATCTCATATCTATCTTTCATGACAAGATATAATATTCATTGCGAAGTGTTATGCATTCCTCGTATGCGATTCAAATGAATGTAAATGCGACACTTTCTTGCAAGGAAATAGCGATTGCAGTTGTCTACGTATCGTAGCAATAGAGTTCTTATGATTCTTAAAACGCGATATCGCATCTCATTTCTATCTTTCATGGTAAGATGTAATATGATTTGCGAAGTGTTATGTATTCCTCCTCTACACTTCAAATGAATGTAAATGCGACACTTCCTAGCTAGGAAATAGCGTCTGCAGATGTCTAGATATCGTAGCAATAGAGTTCAAATGCTTCTTAAAACGAGATATTGCATCTCATATCTATGTTTCATGATAAGATATAATATTCATTGCGAAGTGTTATGCATTCCTCGTATACGATTCAAATGAATGTAAATGCGACACTTCCTTGCAAGGAAATAGCGTTTGCAGATGTCTACGTATCGAAGCAATAGAGTTCAAATGCATCTTAAATCGAGATATTGCATCTCATATCTATGTTTCATGATAAGAAATAATATTCATTGAGAAGTGTTATGCATTCCGCGTCTACGATTCAAATGAATGTAAATGCGACACTTCCTTGCAAGGAAATAGCCTTTGCAGATGTCTACGTATCGTAGCAATAGAGTTCTTATGATTCTTAAAACGCGATATCGCACCTCATTTCTATGTTTCATGGTAAGATATAATATGATTTGCGAAGTGTTATGTATTCCTCGTCTACACTTTATGTGAATGTAAATGCGACACATCCTTGCAAGGAAATAGCGTTTGCAGATGTCTACGTATCGAAGCAATAGAGTTCAAATGCTTCTTAAAACGAGATATTGCATCTCATATCTATGTTTCATGATAAGATATAATATTCATTGCGAAGTGTTATGCATTCCTCGTCTGCGATTCAAATGAAAGTAAATGCGACACTTCCCTGCAAGGAAATAACAATTGCAGACGTCTACGTATCGTAGCAATAGAGTTCATATGATCCTTAAAACGCGACATCGCATCTCATTTCTATGTTTCATTGTAAGATATAACATGATTTGCGAAGTGTTATGTATTCCTCGTCTACACTTCAGATGAATGTGAATGCGATACTTCCTCGCTAGGAAATAGCGTTTGCAGATGTCTACGTATCGTAGCAATAGCTTTCTAATGCTTCTTAATACGGGATATCGCATCTCATTTCTATGTTTCATGGTAAGATATAACATGATTTGCGAAGTGTTGTGTATTCCTCGTCTACACTTCAAATGAATGTGAATGCGATACTTCCTCGCTAGGTAATAGCGTTTGCAGATGTCTACGTATCGTAGCAATAGCTTTCTAATGCTTCTCAAAACGCGATATCGCATCTCATTTCTATGTTTCGTGGTAAGATATAATATGATTTGCGAAGTGTTATGTATTCCTCCTCTTCACTTCAAATGAATGTAAATGCGACACTTCCTTGCAAGGAAATAGCGTTTGCAGTTGTCTACCTATCGTAGCAATGGTGTTCTAATGCTTCTTAAAACGAGATATCACATCTCATTTCTATGCTTCATGGTAAGATATAATATGATTTGCGAAGTGTCATGTATTCCTCGTCTACTATTCAAATGAGTGTAAATGCGACACTTCCTTGCAAGGAAATAGCGTTTGCAGTTGTCTACGTATCGTAGCAATAGATTTCTAATGCTTCTTAAAACGCGATATCGCATCTCATTTCTATGTTTCATGGCAAGATATAATATGATTTGCGAAGTGTTATGTATTCCTCGTCTACACATCAAATGAATGTAAATGCGACACTTCCTTGCTAGGAAATAGCGTTTGCAGATGTCTAGGTATCGTAGCGATAGAGTTCTAATGCTTCTTTAAACGCGATATCGCATCTCATTTCCATGTTTCATGGTAAGATATAATATTCATTGCGAAGTGTTATGCATTCCTCGTATACGATTCAAATGAATGTAAATGCGACACTTCCTTGCAAGGAAATAGCGTTTGCAGTTGTCTACGTATCGTAGCAATAGAGTTCTTATGATTCTTAAAACGCGAAATCGCATCTCATTTCTATGTTTCATGGTATTATATAATATGATTTGCGAAGTGTTATGTATTCCTCGTCTACACTTCAAGTGAATGTAAATGCGACACTTCTTTGCAAGGAAATAGCGTTTGCAGATGTCTACCTATCGTAGCAATTGAGTTCTAATGATTCTTAAAACGCGATATCGCATCTCATTTCTATGTTTCATGGTAAGGTATAATATGATTTGAGAAATGTTATGTATTCCTCGTCTACACTTCAAATGAATGTAAATGCGACACTTCCATGCTAGGAAATAGCGTCTGCAGATATCTAGGTATCGTAGCAATAGAGTTCAAATGCTTCTTAAAACGAGTTATTGCATCTCATATCTATGTTTCATGATAAGATATAATATTCATTGCGAAGTGTTATGCATTCCTCGTATACGATTCAAATGAATGTAAATGCGACACTTCCTTGCAAAGAAATAGCGTTTGCAGATGTCTACGTATAGTAGCAATAGATATGTAATGCTTCTTAAAACGCGATATCGCATCTCATTTCTACGTTGCATGGTAAGATATAATATGATTTGCGAAGTGTCATGTATTCCTCGTCTACTATTCAAATGAGTGTAAATGCGACACTTCCTAGCAAGGAGATAGCGTTTGCAGATGTCTACGTATCGTAGACATAGATTTCAAATGCTTCTTAAAACGCGATATCGCATCTCATTTCTATGTTTCATGGTAAGATATAATATGATTTGCGAAGTGTTATGTATTCCTCGCCTACACTTCAAATGAATGTAAATGCGACACTTCCTTGCAAAGAAATAGCGTTTGCAGATGTCTACGTATCGTAGCAATAGATATGTAATGCTTCTTAAAACGCGATATCGCATCTCATTTCTATGTTTCATGGTAAGATATAACATGATTTGCGAAGTGTTATGTATTCCTCGTCTACACTTCAAATGAATGTAAATGCGACACTTCCTTGCAAAGAAATAGCGTTTGCAGATGTCTACGTATAGTAGCAATAGATATGTAATGCTTCTTAAAACGCGATATCGCATCTCATTTCTACGTTTCATGGTAAGATATAATATGATTTGCGAAGTGTCATGTATTCCTCGTCTACTATTCAAATGAGTGTAAATGCGACACTTCCTAGCAAGGAGATAGCGTTTGCAGATGTCTACGTATCGTAGCCATAGATTTCAAATGCTTCTTAAAACGCGATATCGCATCTCATTTCTATGTTTCATGGTAAGATATAATATGATTTGTGAAGTGTTATGTATTCCTCGTCTACACTTCAAATGTATGTAAATGCGACACTTCCTTGCAAGGAAATAGCGTTTGCAGATGTCTACGTATCGTAGCAATAGATATGTAATGCTTCTTAAAACGCGATATCGCATCTCATTTCTATGTTTCATGGTAAGATATAATATGATTTGTGAAGTGTTATGTATTCCTCGTCTACACTTCAAATGTATGTAAATGCGACACTTCCTTGCAAGGAAATAGCGTTTGCAGATGTCTACGTATCGTAGCAATAGATATGTAATGCTTCTTAAAACGCGATATCGCATCTCATTTCTATGTTTCATGGTAAGATATAATATGATTTGCGAAGTGTTATGTATTCCTCGTCTACACTTCTAATGAAAGTAAATGCGACACTTCCTTGCAAAGAAATAGCGTTTGCAGATGTCTACGTATCGTAGCAATAGATATGTAATGCTTCTTAAAACGCGATAACGCATCTCATTTCTATGTTTCATGGTAAGATATAATATGATTTGCGAAGTGTCATGTATTCCTCGTCTACACTTCAAATGAATGTAAATGCGACACTTCCTTGCTAGGAAATAGCGTCTGCAGATGTCTAGGTATCGTGGCAATAGAGTTCTAATGCTTCTTATAACGCGATATCGCATCTCATTTCTATGTTTCATGGTAAGATGTAATATGATTTGCGAAGTGTTATGTATTCCTCGTCTACACTTCAAATGAATGTAAATGCGACACTTCCTTGCAAGGAAGTAGCGATTGCAGATGTCTACGTATCGAAGCAATAGGATTCTTATGATTATTAAAACGCGATATCGCATCTCATTTCTATGTTTCATGGTAAGATATAATACGATGTCTACGTATCGAAGCAATAGGATTCTTATGATTATTAAAACGCGATATCGCATCTCATTTCTATGTTTCATGGTAAGATATAATATGATTTGCGAAGTGTCATGTATTCCTCGTCTACACTTCAAATGAATGTGAATGCGACACTTCCTCGCTAGGAAATAGCGTTTGCAGATGTCTACCTATCGTAGCAATTGAGTTCTAATGATTCTTAAAACGCGATATCGCATCTCATTTCTATGTTTCATGGTAAGGTATAATATGATTTGAGAAATGTTATGTATTCCTCGTCTACACTTCAAATGAATGTAAATGCGACACTTCCATGCTAGGAAATAGCGTCTGCAGATATCTAGGTATCGTAGCAATAGAGTTCAAATGCATCTTAAAACGAGTTATTGCATCTCATATCTATGTTTCATGATAAGATATAATATTCATTGCGAAGTGTTATGCATTCCTCGTATACGATTCAAATGAATGTAAATGCGACACTTCCCTGCAAAGAAATAGCGTTTGCAGATGTCTACGTATAGTAGCAATAGATATGTAATGCTTCTTAAAACGCGATATCGCATCTCATTACTACGTTGCATGGTAAGATATAATATGATTTGCGAAGTGTCATGTATTCCTCGTCTACTATTCAAATGAGTGTAAATGCGACACTTCCTAGCAAGGAGATAGCGTTTGCAGATGTCTACGTATCGTAGACATAGATTTCAAATGCTTCTTAAAACGCGATATCGCATCTCATTTCTATGTTTCATGGTAAGATATAATATGATTTGCGAAGTGTTATGTATTCCTCGCCTACACTTCAAATGAATGTAAATGCGACACTTCCTTGCAAAGAAATAGCGTTTGCAGATGTCTACGTATCGTAGCAATAGATATGTAATGCTTCTTAAAACGCGATATCGCATCTCATTTCTATGTTTCATGGTAAGATATAACATGATTTGCGAAGTGTTATGTATTCCTCGTCTACACTTCAAATGAATGTAAATGCGACACTTCCTTGCAAAGAAATAGCGTTTGCAGATGTCTACGTATAGTAGCAATAGATATGTAATGCTTCTTAAAACGCGATATCGCATCTCATTTCTACGTTTCATGGTAAGATATAATATGATTTGCGAAGTGTCATGTATTCCTCGTCTACTATTCAAATGAGTGTAAATGCGACACTTCCTAGCAAGGAGATAGCGTTTGCAGATGTCTACGTATCGTAGCCATAGATTTCAAATGCTTCTTAAAACGCGATATCGCATCTCATTTCTATGTTTCATGGTAAGATATAATATGATTTGTGAAGTGTTATGTATTCCTCGTCTACACTTCAAATGTATGTAAATGCGACACTTCCTTGCAAGGAAATAGCGTTTGCAGATGTCTACGTATCGTAGCAATAGATATGTAATGCTTCTTAAATCGCGATATCGCATCTCATTTCTATGTTTCATGGTAAGATGTAATATTATTTGCGAAGTGTCATGTATTCCTCGTCTACACTTCAAATGAATGTGAATGCGACACTTCCTCGCAAGGAAATAGCGTTTGCAGATGTCTACGTATCGTAGCAATAGCTTTCTAATGCTTCTTAAAACGCGATATCGCATCTCATTTCTATGTTTCATGGTAAGATGTAATATGATTTGCGAAGTGTCATGTATACCTCGTCTACACTTCAAATGAATGTGAATGCGATACTTCCTCGCTAGGAAATAGCGCTTGCAGATGTCTACGTATCGTAGCAATAGAGTTCATATGATTCTTAAAACGCGATATCGCGTCTCATTTCTATGTTTCATGGTAAGATATAATATGATTTGCCTAAGTGTTATGTATTCCTCGTCTACACTTCAAGTGAATGTAAATGCGACACATCCTTGCAAGGAAATAGCGTTTGCATATGTCTACCTATCGTAGCAATAGTGTTCTAATGCTTCTTAAAACGAGATATCGCATCACATTTCTATGTTTCATGCTAAGATATAATATGATTTGCGAGGTGTTATGCATTCCTCGTCTACACTTCAAATGAATGTAAATGCGGCACTTCCTTGCAAGGAAATAGCGTTTGCTGATGTCTACGTATCGAAGCAATAGAGTTCAAATGCTTCTTAAAACGAGATATTGCATCTCATATCTATGTTTCAAGATAAGATATAATATTCATTGCGAAGTGTTATGCATTCCTCGTATGCGATTCAAATGAATGTAAATGCGACACTTCCTTGCAAGGAAATAGCATTTGCAGTTGTCTACGTATCGTAGCAATAGAGTTCTTATGATTCTTAAAACGCGAAATCGCATCTCATTTCTATCTTTCATGGTAAGATATAACATGATTTGCGAAGTGTTATGTATTCCTCGTCTACACTTCAAATGAATGTGAATGCGATACTTCCTCGCTAGGAAATAGCGTTTGCAGATGTCTACGTATCGTAGCAATAGATTTCTAATGCTTCTTAAAACGCGAAATCGCATCTCATTTCTATGTTTCATGGCAAGATATAATATGATTTGCGAAGTGTTATGTATTCCTCGTCTACACTTCAAATGAATGTAAATGCGACACTTCCTTGCTAGGAAATAGCGTCTGCAGATGTCTAGATATCGTAGCGATAGTGTTCTAATGCTTCTTAAAACGCGATATCGCATCTCATTTCTATGTTTCATGGTAAGATATATTATGATTTGCGTAGTGTTATGTATTCCTCGTCTACACTTCAAATGAATGTGAATGCGACACTTCCTCGCTAGGAAATAGCGTTTGCAGATGTCTACGTATCGTAGCAATAGACTTCTAATGCTTCTTAAAACGCGATATCGCATCTCATTTCTATGTTTCATGGAAAGATATAATATGATTTGCGAATTGTCATGTATTCCTCGTCTACACTTCAAATGAATGTAAATGCAACACTTCCTTGCAAGGAAATAGCGTTTGCAGATGTTTACCTATCGTAGCAATAGAGTTCTAATGCTTCTTAAAACGCGATATCGCATCTCATTTCTATGTTTCATGGTAAAATATAATATGATTTGCGAAGTGTTATGTATTCCTCCTCTACACTTCAAATGAATGTAAATGCGACACCTCCTTGCAAGGAAATAGCGTTTGCAGTTATCTACCTATCGTAGCAATAGTGTTCTAATGCTTCTTAAATCGAGATATCGCATCTCATTTCTATGCTTCATGGTAAGATATAATATTCATTGCGAAGTGTTATGCATTCCTCGTATGCGATTCAAATGAATGTAAATGCGACACTTCCTTGCAAGGAAATAGCATTTGCAGTTGTCTACGTATCGTAGCAATAGAGTTCTTATGATTCTTAAAACGCGATATCGCATCTCATTTCTATCTTTCATGGTAAGATATAATATGATTTGCGAAGTGTTATGTATTCCTCGTCTACACTTCAAATGAATGTTAATGCGACACTTCCTCGCCAGGAAGTAGCGTTTGCAGATGTCTACGTATCGTAGCAATAGACTTCTAATGCTTCTTCAAACGCGATATCGCATCTCATTTCTATGTTTCATGGAAAGATATAATATGATTTGCGAAGTGTCATGTATTCCTCGTCTACACTTCAAATGAATGTAAATGCAACACTTCCTTGCAAGGAAATAGCGTTTGCAGATGTTTACCTATCGTAGCAATAGAGTTCTAATGCTTCTTAAAACGCGATATCGCATCTCATTTCTATGTTTCATGGTAAAATATAATATGATTTGCGAAGTGTTATGTATTCCTCCTCTACACTTCAAATGAATGTAAATGCGACACTTCCTTGCTAGGAAAAAGCGTTTGCAGATGTCTAGATATCGTAGCGATAGTGTTCTAATGCTTCTTAAATCGAGATATCGCATCTCATTTCTATGTTTCATGGTAAGATATAATATTCATTGCGAAGTGTTATGCATTCCTGGTCAACGTTTCAAATGAAAGTAAATGCGACACTTCCTTGCAAGGAAATAGCGTTTGCAGATGTCTAGGTATCGTAGCAATAGAGTTCATATGATTCTTAGAACGCGATATCCCATCTCATTTCTATGTTTCATGGTAAGATATAATATGATTTGCGAAATGTTATGTATTCCTCGTCTACACTTCAAATGAATGTGAATGCGAGACTTCCTCGCTAGGAAATAGCGTTTGCAGATGTCTACGTATCGTAGCAATAGACTTCTAATGCTTCTTCAAACGCGATATCGCATCTCATTTCTATGTTTCATGGAAAGATATAATATGATTTGCGAAGTGTCATGTATTCCTCGTCTACACTTCAAATGAATGTAAATGCAACACTTCCTTGCAAGGAAATAGCGTTTGCAGATGTTTACCTATCGTAGCAATAGAGTTCTAATGCTTCTTAAAACGCGATATCGCATCTCATTTCTATGTTTCATGGTAAAATATAATATGATTTGCGAAGTGTTATGTATTCCTCCTCTACACTTCAAATGAATGTAAATGCGACACTTCCTTGCTAGGAAAAAGCGTTTGCAGATGTCTAGATATCGTAGCGATAGTGTTCTAATGCTTCTTAAATCGAGATATCGCATCTCATTTCTATGTTTCATGGTAAGATATAATATTCATTGCGAAGTGTTATGCATTCCTGGTCAACGTTTCAAATGAAAGTAAATGCGACACTTCCTTGCAAGGAAATAGCGTTTGCAGATGTCTAGGTATCGTAGCAATAGAGTTCATATGATTCTTAGAACGCGATATCCCATCTCATTTCTATGTTTCATGGTAAGATATAATATGATTTGCGAAATGTTATGTATTCCTCGTCTACACTTCAAATGAATGTGAATGCGAGACTTCCTCGCTAGGAAATAGCGTTTGCAGATGTCTACGTATCGTAGCAATAGATTTCTAATGCTTCTTAAAACGCGATATCGCATCTCATTTCTATGTTTCATGGTAAGATATAACATGATTTGCGAAGTGTTATGTATTCCTCGTCTACACATCAAATGAATGTGAATGCGATACTTCTTCGCTAGGAAATAGCGTTTGCAGATGTCTACGTATCGTAGCATTAGCTTTCTAATGCTTCTTAAAACGCGTTATCGCATCTCATATCTATGTTTCATGGTAAGATATAATATGATTTGCGAAGTGTCATGTATTCCTCTTCTACACTTCAAATGAATGTAAATGCGACACTTCCTTGCAAGGAAATAGCGTTTGCAGATGTTCGGCTATCGTAGCAATAGAGTTCTAATGCTTCTTAAAACGCGATATCGCATCTCATTTCTATGTTTCATGGTAAGATATAACATGATTTGCGAAGTGTTATGTATTCCTCGTCTACACTTCAAATGAATGTAAATGCGACACTTCCTTGCAAAGAAATAGCGTTTGCAGATGTCTACGTATAGTAGCAATAGATATGTAATGCTTCTTAAAACGCGATATCGCATCTCATTTCTACGTTTCATGGTAAGATATAATATGATTTGCGAAGTGTCATGTATTCCTCGTCTACTATTCAAATGAGTGTAAATGCGACACTTCCTAGCAAGGAGATAGCGTTTGCAGATGTCTACGTATCGTAGCAATAGATTTCTAATGCTTCTTAAAACGCGATATCGCATCTCATTTCTATGTTTCATGGTAAGATATAATATGATTTGCGAAGTGTTATGTATTCCTCGCCTACACTTCAAATGAATGTGAATGCGACACTTCCTCGCTAGGAAATAGCGTTTGCAGATGTCTACGTATCGAAGCAATAGAGTTCAAATGCTTCTTAAAACGAGATATTGCATCTCATATCTATGTTTCAAGATAAGATATAATATTCATTGCGAAGTGTTATGCATTCCTCGTATGCGATTCAAATGAATGTAAATGCGACACTTCCTTGCAAGGAAATAGCATTTGCAGTTGTCTACGTATCGTAGCAATAGAGTTCTTATGATTCTTAAAACGCGATATCGCATCTCATTTCTATCTTTCATGGTAAGATATAATATGATTTGCGAAGTGTTATGTATTCCTCGTCTACACTTCAAATGAATGTTAATGCGACACTTCCTCGCTAGGAATTAGCGTTCGCAGATGTCTACGTATCGTAGCAATAGATTTCTAATGCTTCTTAGAACGCGAAATCGCATCTCATTTCTATGTTTCATGGCAAGATATAATATGATTTGCGAAGTGTTATGTATTCCTCGTCTACACTTCAAATGAATGTAAATGCGACACTTCCTTGCTAGGAAATAGCGTCTGCAGATGTCTAGATATCGTAGCGATAGTGTTCTAATGCTTCTTAAAACGCGATATCGCATCTCATTTCTATGTTTCATGGTAAGATATATTATGATTTGCGTAGTGTTATGTATTCCTCGTCTACACTTCAAATGAATGTGAATGCGACACTTCCTCGCTAGGAAATAGCGTTTGCAGATGTCTACGTATCGTAGCAATAGACTTCTAATGCTTCTTAAAACGCGATATCGCATCTCATTTCTATGTTTCATGGAAAGATATAATATGATTTGCGAATTGTCATGTATTCCTCGTCTACACTTCAAATGAATGTAAATGCAACACTTCCTTGCAAGGAAATAGCGTTTGCAGATGTTTACCTATCGTAGCAATAGAGTTCTAATGCTTCTTAAAACGCGATATCGCATCTCATTTCTATGTTTCATGGTAAAATATAATATGATTTGCGAAGTGTTATGTATTCCTCCTCTACACTTCAAATGAATGTAAATGCGACACCTCCTTGCAAGGAAATAGCGTTTGCAGTTATCTACCTATCGTAGCAATAGTGTTCTAATGCTTCTTAAATCGAGATATCGCATCTCATTTCTATGCTTCATGGTAAGATATAATATTCATTGCGAAGTGTTATGCATTCCTCGTATGCGATTCAAATGAATGTAAATGCGACACTTCCTTGCAAGGAAATAGCATTTGCAGTTGTCTACGTATCGTAGCAATAGAGTTCTTATGATTCTTAAAACGCGATATCGCATCTCATTTCTATCTTTCATGGTAAGATATAATATGATTTGCGAAGTGTTATGTATTCCTCGTCTACACTTCAAATGAATGTTAATGCGACACTTCCTCGCCAGGAAGTAGCGTTTGCAGATGTCTACGTATCGTAGCAATAGACTTCTAATGCTTCTTCAAACGCGATATCGCATCTCATTTCTATGTTTCATGGAAAGATATAATATGATTTGCGAAGTGTCATGTATTCCTCGTCTACACTTCAAATGAATGTAAATGCAACACTTCCTTGCAAGGAAATAGCGTTTGCAGATGTTTACCTATCGTTGCAATAGAGTTCTAATGCTTCTTAAAACGCGATATCGCATCTCATTTCTATGTTTCATGGTAAAATATAATATGATTTGCGAAGTGTTATGTATTCCTCCTCTACACTTCAAATGAATGTAAATGCGACACTTCCTTGCTAGGAAAAAGCGTTAGCAGATGTCTAGATATCGTAGCGATAGTGTTCTAATGCTTCTTAAATCGAGATATCGCATCTCATTTCTATGTTTCATGGTAAGATATAATATTCATTGCGAAGTGTTATGCATTCCTGGTCAACGATTCAAATGAAAGTAAATGCGACACTTCCTTGCAAGGAAATAGCGTTTGCAGATGTCTAGGTATCGTAGCAATAGAGTTCATATGATTCTTAGAACGCGATATCCCATCTCATTTCTATGTTTCATGGTAAGATATAATATGATTTGCGAAATGTTATGTATTCCTCGTCTACACTTCAAATGAATGTGAATGCGACACTTCCTCGCCAGGAAGTAGCGTTTGCAGATGTCTACGTATCGTAGCAATAGACTTCTAATGCTTCTTCAAACGCGATATCGCATCTCATTTCTATGTTTCATGGAAAGATATAATATGATTTGCGAAGTGTCATGTATTCCTCGTCTACACTTCAAATGAATGTAAATGCAACACTTCCTTGCAAGGAAATAGCGTTTGCAGATGTTTACCTATCGTAGCAATAGAGTTCTAATGCTTCTTAAAACGCGATATCGCATCTCATTTCTATGTTTCATGGTAAAATATAATATGATTTGCGAAGTGTTATGTATTCCTCCTCTACACTTCAAATGAATGTAAATGCGACACTTCCTTGCTAGGAAAAAGCGTTTGCAGATGTCTAGATATCGTAGCGATAGTGTTCCAATGCTTCTTAAATCGAGATATCGCATCTCATTTCTATGTTTCATGGTAAGATATAATATTCATTGCGAAGTGTTATGCATTCCTGGTCAACGATTCAAATGAAAGTAAATGCGACACTTCCTTGCAAGGAAATAGCGTTTGCAGATGTCTAGGTATCGTAGCAATAGAGTTCATATGATTCTTAGAACGCGATATCCCATCTCATTTCTATGTTTCATGGTAAGATATAATATGATTTGCGAAATGTTATGTATTCCTCGTCTACACTTCAAATGAATGTGAATGCGAGACTTCCTCGCTAGGAAATAGCGTTTGCAGATGTCTACGTATCGTAGCAATAGATTTCTAATGCTTCTTAAAACGCGATATCGCATCTCATTTCTATGTTTCATGGTAAGATATAACATGATTTGCGAAGTGTTATGTATTCCTCGTCTACACATCAAATGAATGTGAATGCGATACTTCTTCGCTAGGAAATAGCGTTTGCAGATGTCTACGTATCGTAGCATTAGCTTTCTAATGCTTCTTAAAACGCGATATCGCATCTCATATCTATGTTTCATGGTAAGATATAATATGATTTGCGAAGTGTCATGTATTCCTCTTCTACACTTCAAATGAATGTAAATGCGACACTTCCTCGCTAGGAAATAGCGTTTGCAGATGTCTACGTATCGTAGCAGTAGCTTTCTAATGCTTCTCAAAACGCGATATCGCATCTCATTTCTATGTTTCGTGGTAAGATATAATATGATTTGCGAAGTGTCATGTATTCCTCGTCTATACTTCAAATGAGCGTAAATGCAACACTTCCTTGCAAGGAAATAGCGTTTGCAGATGTTCGGCTATCGTAGCAATAGAGTTCTAATGCTTCTTAAAACGCGATATCGCATCTCATTTCTATGTTTCATGGTAAGATATAATATGATTTGCGAAGTGTCATGTATTCCTCGTCTACACTTCTAATGAATGTAAATGCGACACTTCCTTGCTAGGAAATAGCGTTTGCAGATGTCTTCGTATCGTAGCAATAGAGTTCTTATGATTCTTAAAACGCGATATCGCATCTCATTTCTATGTTTCATGGTAAGATATAATATGATTTGCGAAGTGTTATGTATTCCTCGTCTACACTTCAAATGAATGTGAATGCGTTACTTCCTCGCTAGGAAATAGCGTTTGCAGATATCTACGTATCGTAGCAATAGCTTTCTAATACTTCTTAAAACGCGATATCGCATCTCATTTCTATGTTTCATGGTAAGATATAATATGATTTGCGAAGTGTTATGTATTCCTCGTCTGCACTTCAAATGAATGTAAGTGCGACACTTCCTTGCAAGGAAATAGCGTTTGCAGATGTCTACGTATCGTAGCAATAGAGTTCTTATGATTCTTAAAACGCGATATCGCATCTCATTTCTATGTTTCATGGAAAGATATAATGATTTGCGAAGTGTTATGCATTCCTCGTCTACACTTCAAGTGAATGTAAATGCGACACTTCCTTGCTAGGAAATAGCTTCTGCAGATGTCTAGGTATCGTAGCGATAGAGTTCGAATGCTTCTTAAAACGCGATATCGCATCTCATTTCTATGTTTCATGGTAAGATATAATATGATTTGCGAAGTGTTATGTATTCCTCGTCTACACTTCAAGTGAATGTAAATGCGACACTTCCTTGCTAGGAAATAGCTTCTGCAGATGTCTAGGTATCGTAGCGATAGAGTTCGAATGCTTCTTAAAACGCGATATCGCATCTCATTTCTATGTTTCATGGTAAGATGTAATATGATTTGCGAAGTGTTATGTATTCCTCCTCTACACTTCAAATGAATGTAAATGCGACACTTCCTAGCTAGGAAATAGCGTCTCCAGATGTCTAGGTATCGTAGCAATAGAGTTCTAATGCTTCTTAAAACGCGATATCGCATCTCATTTCTATGTTACATGGTAAGATGTAATATGATTTGCGAAGTGTTATGTATTCCTCCCCTACACTTCAAATGAATGTAAATGCGACACTTCCTTGCCAGGAGATAGCGTTTGCCAATGTCTACCTATCGTAGCAATAGTGTTCTAATGCTTCTTAAAACGCGATATCGCACCTCATTTCTATGCTTCATGGTAAGATATAATATGATTTGCGAAGTGTTATGTATTCCTCGTCTACACTTCAAATGAATGTAAGTGCGACACTTCCTTGCTAGGAAATAGCGTCTGCAGATGTCTAGGTATCGTAGCAATAGAGTTCAAATGCTTCTTAAAACGAGATATTGCATCTCATATCTATGTTTCATGATAAGATATAATATTCATTGCGAAGTGTCATGTATTCCTCGCCTACTATTCAAATGAGTGTAAATCCGACACTTCCCAGCAAGGAAATAGCGTTTGCAGATGTCTACGTTTCGTAGCTATAGATTTCTAATGCTTCTTAAAACGCGATATCGCATCTCATTTCTATGTTTCATGGTAAGATATAATATGATTTGCGAAGTGTTATGTATTCCTCGTCTACACTTCATGTGAATGTAAATGCGACACGTCCTTGCAAGGAAATAGCGTTTGCAGATGTCTACGTATCGAAGCAATAGAGTTCAAATGCTTCATAAAACGAGATATTGCATCTCATATCTATGTTTCATGATAAGATATAATATTCATTGCGAAGTGTTATGCATTCCTCGTCTGCGATTCAAATGAAAGTAAATGCGACACTTCCCTGCAAGGAAATAACAATTGCAGACGTCTACGTATCGTAGCAATAGAGTTCATATGATCCTTAAAACGCGACATCGCATCTCATTTCTATGTTTCATTGTAAGATATAACATGATTTGCGAAGTGTTATGTATTCCTCGTCTACACTTCAAATGAATGTGAATGCGATACTTCCTCGCTAGGTAATAGCGTTTGCAGATGTCTACGTATCGTAGCAATAGCTTTCTAATGCTTCTCAAAACGCGATATCGCATCTCATTTCTATGTTTCATGGTAAGATATAATATGATTTGCGAAGTGTTATGTATTCCTCGTCTACACTTCAAATGAATGAAAATGCGACACTTTCTTGCAAGGAAATAGCGATTGCAGTTGTCTAGGTATCGTAGCAATAGAGTTCTAATGCTTCTTAAAACGCGATATCGCATCTCATTTCTATGTTACATGGTAAGATGTAATATGATTTGCGAAGTGTTATGTATTCCTCCCCTACACTTCAAATGAATGTAAGTGCGACACTTCCTTGCCAGGAAATAGCGTTTGCCAATGTCTACCTATCGTAGCAATAGTGTTCTAATGCTTCTTAAAACGCGATATCGCACCTCATTTCGATGCTTCATGGTAAGATATAATATGATTTGCGAAGTGTTATGTATTCCTCGTCTACACTTCAAATGAATGTAAGTGCGACACTTCCTTGCTAGGAAATAGCGTCTGCAGATGTCTAGGTATCGTAGCAATAGAGTTCAAATGCTTCTTAAAACGAGATATTGCATCTCATATCTATGTTTCATGATAAGATATAATATTCATTGCGAAGTGTTATGCATTCCTCGTATACGATTCAAATGAATGTAAATGCGACACTTCCTTGCAAGGAAATAGCGTTTGCAGATGTCTACGTATCGAAGCAATAGAGTTCAAATGCATCTTAAAACGAGATATTGCATCTCATATCTATGTTTCATGATAAGAAATAATATTCATTGAGAAGTGTTATGCATTCCGCGTCTACGATTCAAATGAATGTAAATGCGACACTTCCTTGCAAGGAAATAGCGTTTGCAGATGTCACCGTATCGTAGCAATAGAGTTCTTATGATTCTTAAAACGCGATATCGCATCTCATTTCTATGTTTCATGGTAAGATATAATATGATTTGCGAAGTGTTATGTATTCCTCGTCTACACTTCATGTGAATGTAAATGCGACACATCCTTGCAAGGAAATAGCGTTTGCAGATGTCTACGTATCGAAGCAATAGAGTTCAAATGCATCTTAAAACGAGATATTGCATCTCATATCTATGTTTCATGATTAGAAATAATATTCATTGAGAAGTGTTATGCATTCCGCGTCTACGATTCAAATGAATGTAAATGCGACACTTCCTTGCAAGGAAATAGCGTTTGCTGATGTCTACGTATCGAAGCAATAGAGTTCTTATGATTCTTAAAACGCGATATCGCATCTCATTTCTATCTTTCATGGTAAGATGTAATATGATTTGCGAAGTGTTATGTATTCCTCCTCTACACTTCAAATGAATGTAAATGCGACACTTCCTAGCTAGGAAATAGCGTCTGCAGATGTCTAGATATCGTAGCAATAGAGTTCAAATGCTTCTTAAAACGAGATATTGCATCTCATATCTATGTTTCATGATAAGATATAATATTCATTGCGAAGTGTTATGCATTCCTCGTATACGATTCAAATGAATGTAAATGCGACACTTCCTTGCAAGGAAATAGCGTTTGCAGATGTCTACGTATCGAAGCAATAGAGTTCAAATGCATCTTAAATCGAGATATTGCATCTCATATCTATGTTTCATGATAAGAAATAATATTCATTGAGAAGTGTTATGCATTCCGCGTCTACGATTCAAATGAATGTAAATGCGACACTTCCTTGCAAGGAAATAGCCTTTGCAGATGTCTACGTATCGTAGCAATAGAGTTCTTATGATTCTTAAAACGCGATATCGCACCTCATTTCTATGTTTCATGGTAAGATATAATATGATTTGCGAAGTGTTATGTATTCCTCGTCTACACTTTATGTGAATGTAAATGCGACACATCCTTGCAAGGAAATAGCGTTTGCAGATGTCTACGTATCGAAGCAATAGAGTTCAAATGCTTCTTAAAACGAGATATTGCATCTCATATCTATGTTTCATGATAAGATATAATATTCATTGCGAAGTGTTATGCATTCCTCGTCTGCGATTCAAATGAAAGTAAATGCGACACTTCCCTGCAAGGAAATAACAATTGCAGACGTCTACGTATCGTAGCAATAGAGTTCATATGATCCTTAAAACGCGACATCGCATCTCATTTCTATGTTTCATTGTAAGATATAACATGATTTGCGAAGTGTTATGTATTCCTCGTCTACACTTCAGATGAATGTGAATGCGATACTTCCTCGCTAGGAAATAGCGTTTGCAGATGTCTACGTATCGTAGCAATAGCTTTCTAATGCTTCTTAATACGGGATATCGCATCTCATTTCTATGTTTCATGGTAAGATATAACATGATTTGCGAAGTGTTGTGTATTCCTCGTCTACACTTCAAATGAATGTGAATGCGTTACTTCCTCGCTAGGTAATAGCGTTTGCAGATGTCTACGTATCGTAGCAATAGCTTTCTAATGCTTCTCAAAACGCGATATCGCATCTCATTTCTATGTTTCGTGGTAAGATATAATATGATTTGCGAAGTGTTATGTATTCCTCCTCTTCACTTCAAATGAATGTAAATGCGACACTTCCTTGCAAGGAAATAGCGTTTGCAGTTGTCTACCTATCGTAGCAATAGTGTTCTAATGCTTCTTAAAACGAGATATCACATCTCATTTCTATGCTTCATGGTAAGATATAATATGATTTGCGAAGTGTCATGTATTCCTCGTCTACTATTCAAATGAGTGTAAATGCGACACTTCCTTGCAAGGAAATAGCGTTTGCAGTTGTCTACGTATCGTAGCAATAGATTTCTAATGCTTCTTAAAACGCGATATCGCATCTCATTTCTATGTTTCATGGCAAGATATAATATGATTTGCGAAGTGTTATGTATTCCTCGTCTACACATCAAATGAATGTAAATGCGACACTTCCTTGCTAGGAAATAGCGTTTGCAGATGTCTAGGTATCGTAGCGATAGAGTTCTAATGCTTCTTTAAACGCGATATCGCATCTCATTTCCATGTTTCATGGTAAGATATAATATTCATTGCGAAGTGTTATGCATTCCTCGTATACGATTCAAATGAATGTAAATGCGACACTTCCTTGCAAGGAAATAGCGTTTGCAGTTGTCTACGTATCGTAGCAATAGAGTTCTTATGATTCTTAAAACGCGAAATCGCATCTCATTTCTATGTTTCATGGTATTATATAATATGATTTGCGAAGTGTTATGTATTCCTCGTCTACACTTCAAGTGAATGTAAATGCGACACTTCTTTGCAAGGAAATAGCGTTTGCAGATGTCTACCTATCGTAGCAATTGAGTTCTAATGATTCTTAAAACGCGATATCGCATCTCATTTCTATGTTTCATGGTAAGGTATAATATGATTTGAGAAATGTTATGTATTCCTCGTCTACACTTCAAATGAATGTAAATGCGACACTTCCATGCTAGGAAATAGCGTCTGCAGATATCTAGGTATCGTAGCAATAGAGTTCAAATGCTTCTTAAAACGAGTTATTGCATCTCATATCTATGTTTCATGATAAGATATAATATTCATTGCGAAGTGTTATGCATTCCTCGTATACGATTCAAATGAATGTAAATGCGACACTTCCTTGCAAAGAAATAGCGTTTGCAGATGTCTACGTATAGTAGCAATAGATATGTAATGCTTCTTAAAACGCGATATCGCATCTCATTTCTACGTTGCATGGTAAGATATAATATGATTTGCGAAGTGTCATGTATTCCTCGTCTACTATTCAAATGAGTGTAAATGCGACACTTCCTAGCAAGGAGATAGCGTTTGCAGATGTCTACGTATCGTAGACATAGATTTCAAATGCTTCTTAAAACGCGATATCGCATCTCATTTCTATGTTTCATGGTAAGATATATTATGATTTGCGAAGTGTTATGTATTCCTCGCCTACACTTCAAATGAATGTAAATGCGACACTTCCTTGCAAAGAAATAGCGTTTGCAGATGTCTACGTATCGTAGCAATAGATATGTAATGCTTCATAAAACGCGATATCGCATCTCATTTCTATGTTTCATGGTAAGATATAACATGATTTGCGAAGTGTTATGTATTCCTCGTCTACACTTCAAATGAATGTAAATGCGACACTTCCTTGCAAAGAAATAGCGTTTGCAGATGTCTACGTATAGTAGCAATAGATATGTAATGCTTCTTAAAACGCGATATCGCATCTCATTTCTACGTTTCATGGTAAGATATAATATGATTTGCGAAGTGTCATGTATTCCTCGTCTACTATTCAAATGAGTGTAAATGCGACACTTCCTAGCAAGGAGATAGCGTTTCCAGATGTCTACGTATCGTAGCCATAGATTTCAAATGCTTCTTAAAACGCGATATCGCATCTCATTTCTATGTTTCATGGTAAGATATAATATGATTTGTGAAGTGTTATGTATTCCTCGTCTACACTTCAAATGTATGTAAATGCGACACTTCCTTGCAAGGAAATAGCGTTTGCAGATGTCTACGTATCGTAGCAATAGATATGTAATGCTTCTTAAAACGCGATATCGCATCTCATTTCTATGTTTCATGGTAAGATATAATATGATTTGCGAAGTGTTATGTATTCCTCGTCTACACTTCTAATGAAAGTAAATGCGACACTTCCTTGCAAAGAAATAGCGTTTGCAGATGTCTACGTATCGTAGCAATAGATATGTAATGCTTCTTAAAACGCGATAACGCATCTCATTTCTATGTTTCATGGTAAGATATAATATGATTTGCGAAGTGTCATGTATTCCTCGTCTACACTTCAAATGAATGTAAATGCGACACTTCCTTGCTAGGAAATAGCGTCTGCAGATGTCTAGGTATCGTGGCAATAGAGTTCTAATGCTTCTTATAACGCGATATCGCATCTCATTTCTATGTTTCATGGTAAGATGTAATATGATTTGCGAAGTGTTATGTATTCCTCGTCTACACTTCAAATGAATGTAAATGCGACACTTCCTTGCAAGGAAGTAGCGATTGCAGATGTCTACGTATCGAAGCAATAGGATTCTTATGATTATTAAAACGCGATATCGCATCTCATTTCTATGTTTCATGGTAAGATATAATACGATGTCTACGTATCGAAGCAATAGGATTCTTATGATTATTAAAACGCGATATCGCATCTCATTTCTATGTTTCATGGTAAGATATAATATGATTTGCGAAGTGTCATGTATTCCTCGTCTACACTTCAAATGAATGTGAATGCGACACTTCCTCGCTAGGAAATAGCGTTTGCAGATGTCTACCTATCGTAGCAATTGAGTTCTAATGATTCTTAAAACGCGATATCGCATCTCATTTCTATGTTTCATGGTAAGGTATAATATGATTTGAGAAATGTTATGTATTCCTCGTCTACACTTCAAATGAATGTAAATGCGACACTTCCATGCTAGGAAATAGCGTCTGCAGATATCTAGGTATCGTAGCAATAGAGTTCAAATGCTTCTTAAAACGAGTTATTGCATCTCATATCTATGTTTCATGATAAGATATAATATTCATTGCGAAGTGTTATGCATTCCTCGTATACGATTCAAATGAATGTAAATGCGACACTTCCCTGCAAAGAAATAGCGTTTGCAGATGTCTACGTATAGTAGCAATAGATATGTAATGCTTCTTAAAACGCGATATCGCATCTCATTTCTACGTTGCATGGTAAGATATAATATGATTTGCGAAGTGTCATGTATTCCTCGTCTACTATTCAAATGAGTGTAAATGCGACACTTCCTAGCAAGGAGATAGCGTTTGCAGATGTCTACGTATCGTAGACATAGATTTCAAATGCTTCTTAAAACGCGATATCGCATCTCATTTCTATGTTTCATGGTAAGATATAATATGATTTGCGAAGTGTTATGTATTCCTCGCCTACACTTCAAATGAATGTAAATGCGACACTTCCTTGCAAAGAAATAGCGTTTGCAGATGTCTACGTATCGTAGCAATAGATATGTAATGCTTCTTAAAACGCGATATCGCATCTCATTTCTATGTTTCATGGTAAGATATAACATGATTTGCGAAGTGTTATGTATTCCTCGTCTACACTTCAAATGAATGTAAATGCGACACTTCCTTGCAAAGAAATAGCGTTTGCAGATGTCTACGTATAGTAGCAATAGATATGTAATGCTTCTTAAAACGCGATATCGCATCTCATTTCTACGTTTCATGGTAAGATATAATATGATTTGCGAAGTGTCATGTATTCCTCGTCTACTATTCAAATGAGTGTAAATGCGACACTTCCTAGCAAGGAGATAGCGTTTGCAGATGTCTACGTATCGTAGCCATAGATTTCAAATGCTTCTTAAAACGCGATATCGCATCTCATTTCTATGTTTCATGGTAAGATATAATATGATTTGTGAAGTGTTATGTATTCCTCGTCTACACTTCAAATGTATGTAAATGCGACACTTCCTTGCAAGGAAATAGCGTTTGCAGATGTCTACGTATCGTAGCAATAGATATGTAATGCTTCTTAAAACGCGATATCGCATCTCATTTCTATGTTTCATGGTAAGATATAATATGATTTGCGAAGTGTTATGTATTCCTCGTCTACACTTCTAATGAAAGTAAATGCGACACTTCCTTGCAAAGAAATAGCGTTTGCAGATGTCTACGTATCGTAGCAATAGATATGTAATGCTTCTTAAAACGCGATAACGCATCTCATTTCTATGTTTCATGGTAAGATATAATATGATTTGCGAAGTGTCATGTATTCCTCGTCTACACTTCAAATGAATGTAAATGCGACACTTCCTTGCTAGGAAATAGCGTCTGCAGATGTCTAGGTATCGTGGCAATAGAGTTCTAATGCTTCTTATAACGCGATATCGCATCTCATTTCTATGTTTCATGGTAAGATGTAATATGATTTGCGAAGTGTTATGTATTCCTCGTCTACACTTCAAATGAATGTAAATGCGACACTTCCTTGCAAGGAAGTAGCGATTGCAGATGTCTACGTATCGAAGCAATAGGATTCTTATGATTATTAAAACGCGATATCGCATCTCATTTCTATGTTTCATGGTAAGATATAATACGATGTCTACGTATCGAAGCAATAGGATTCTTATGATTATTAAAACGCGATATCGCATCTCATTTCTATGTTTCATGGTAAGATATAATATGATTTGCGAAGTGTCATGTATTCCTCGTCTACACTTCAAATGAATGTGAATGCGACACTTCCTCGCTAGGAAATAGCGTTTGCAGATGTCTACCTATCGTAGCAATTGAGTTCTAATGATTCTTAAAACGCGATATCGCATCTCATTTCTATGTTTCATGGTAAGGTATAATATGATTTGAGAAATGTTATGTATTCCTCGTCTACACTTCAAATGAATGTAAATGCGACACTTCCATGCTAGGAAATAGCGTCTGCAGATATCTAGGTATCGTAGCAATAGAGTTCAAATGCTTCTTAAAACGAGTTATTGCATCTCATATCTATGTTTCATGATAAGATATAATATTCATTGCGAAGTGTTATGCATTCCTCGTATACGATTCAAATGAATGTAAATGCGACACTTCCCTGCAAAGAAATAGCGTTTGCAGATGTCTACGTATAGTAGCAATAGATATGTAATGCTTCTTAAAACGCGATATCGCATCTCATTTCTACGTTGCATGGTAAGATATAATATGATTTGCGAAGTGTCATGTATTCCTCGTCTACTATTCAAATGAGTGTAAATGCGACACTTCCTAGCAAGGAGATAGCGTTTGCAGATGTCTACGTATCGTAGACATAGATTTCAAATGCTTCTTAAAACGCGATATCGCATCTCATTTCTATGTTTCATGGTAAGATATAATATGATTTGCGAAGTGTTATGTATTCCTCGCCTACACTTCAAATGAATGTAAATGCGACACTTCCTTGCAAAGAAATAGCGTTTGCAGATGTCTACGTATCGTAGCAATAGATATGTAATGCTTCTTAAAACGCGATATCGCATCTCATTTCTATGTTTCATGGTAAGATATAACATGATTTGCGAAGTGTTATGTATTCCTCGTCTACACTTCAAATGAATGTAAATGCGACACTTCCTTGCAAAGAAATAGCGTTTGCAGATGTCTACGTATAGTAGCAATAGATATGTAATGCTTCTTAAAACGCGATATCGCATCTCATTTCTACGTTTCATGGTAAGATATAATATGATTTGCGAAGTGTCATGTATTCCTCGTCTACTATTCAAATGAGTGTAAATGCGACACTTCCTAGCAAGGAGATAGCGTTTGCAGATGTCTACGTATCGTAGCCATAGATTTCAAATGCTTCTTAAAACGCGATATCGCATCTCATTTCTATGTTTCATGGTAAGATATAATATGATTTGTGAAGTGTTATGTATTCCTCGTCTACACTTCAAATGTATGTAAATGCGACACTTCCTTGCAAGGAAATAGCGTTTGCAGATGTCTACGTATCGTAGCAATAGATATGTAATGCTTCTTAAAACGCGATATCGCATCTCATTTCTATGTTTCATGGTAAGATATAATATGATTTGTGAAGTGTTATGTATTCCTCGTCTACACTTCAAATGTATGTAAATGCGACACTTCCTTGCAAGGAAATAGCGTTTGCAGATGTCTACGTATCGTAGCAATAGATATGTAATGCTTCTTAAAACGCGATATCGCATCTCATTTCTATGTTTCATGGTAAGATATAATATGATTTGCGAAGTGTTATGTATTCCTCGTCTACACTTCTAATGAAAGTAAATGCGACACTTCCTTGCAAAGAAATAGCGTTTGCAGATGTCTACGTATCGTAGCAATAGATATGTAATGCTTCTTAAAACGCGATAACGCATCTCATTTCTATGTTTCATGGTAAGATATAATATGATTTGCGAAGTGTCATGTATTCCTCGTCTACACTTCAAATGAATTTAAATGCGACACTTCCTTGCTAGGAAATAGCGTCTGCAGATGTCTAGGTATCGTGGCAATAGAGTTCTAATGCTTCTTATAACGCGATATCGCATCTCATTTCTATGTTTCATGGTAAGATGTAATATGATTTGCGAAGTGTTATGTATTCCTCGTCTACACTTCAAATGAATGTAAATGCGACACTTCCTTGCAAGGAAGTAGCGATTGCAGATGTCTACGTATCGAAGCAATAGGATTCTTATGATTATTAAAACGCGATATCGCATCTCATTTCTATGTTTCATGGTAAGATATAATACGATGTCTACGTATCGAAGCAATAGGATTCTTATGATTATTAAAACGCGATATCGCATCTCATTTCTATGTTTCATGGTAAGATATAATATGATTTGCGAAGTGTCATGTATTCCTCGTCTACACTTCAAATGAATGTGAATGCGACACTTCCTCGCTAGGAAATAGCGTTTGCAGATGTCTACGTATCGTAGCAATAGATTTCTAATGCTTCTTAAAACGCGACATCGCATCTCATTTCTATATTTCATGGTAAGATATAATATGATTTGCGAAGTGTTATGTATTCCTCGTCTACGATTCAAATGAATGTAAATGCGACACTTCCTTGCAAGGAAATAGCGTTTGCAGATGTCTATGTATCGTAGCAATAGGGTTCTTATGATTATTAAAACGCGATATCGCATCTCATTTCTATGTTTCATGGTAAGATATAATATGATTTGCGAAGTGTCATGTATTCCTCGTCTACACTTCAAATGAATGTGAATGCGACACTTCCTCGCTAGGAAATAGCGTTTGCAGATGTCTACGTATCGTAGCAATAGCTTTCTAATGCTTCTTAAAGCGCAATATCGCATCTCATTTCTACGTTTCATGATAAGATATAATATGATTTGCGATGTGTTATGTATTCCTCGTCTACACTTCAAATGAATGTGAATGCGACACTTCCTCGCTAGGAAATAGCGTTTGCAGATGTCTACGTATCGTAGCAATAGCTTTCTAATGCTTCTTAAAGCGCAATATCGCATCTCATTTCTACGTTTCATGATAAGATATAATATGATTTGCGATGTGTTATGTATTCCTCGTCTACACTTCAAATGAATGTGAATGCGACACTTCCTCGCTAGGAAATAGCGTTTGCAGATGTCTACGTATCGTAGCAATAGATTTCTAATGCTTCTTAAAACGCGATATCGCATCTCATTTCTATATTTCATGGTAAGATATAATATGATTTGCCAAGTGTTATGCATTCCTCGTCTACGATTCAAATGAATGTAAATGCGACACTTCCTTGCAAGGAAATAGCGTTTGCAGATGTCTATGTATCGTAGCAGTAGAGTTCATATGATACTTAAAACGCGATATCGCAACTCATTTCTATGTTTCATGGTAAGATATAACATGATTTGCGAAGTGTTATGTATTCCTCGTCTACACTTCAAATGAATGTGAATGCGATACTTCCTCACTAGAAAATAGCGTTTGCAGATGTCTACGTATCGTAGCAATAGCTTTCTAATGCTTCTTAAGACGCGATATCGCATCTCATTTCTATGTTTCATGGTAAGGTGTAATATGACTTGCGAAGTGTTATGTATTCCTCGTCTACACTTCAAATGAATGTGAATGCGACACTTCCTCGCTAGGAAATAGCGTTTGCAGATGTCTACGTATCGTAGCAATATAGTTCATATGATTCTTAAAACGCGATATCGCATCTCATTTCTATGTTTCATGGTAAGATATAATATGATTTGCGAAGTGTCATGTATTCCTCGTCTACACTTCAAATTAATGTAAATGCGACACTTCCTTGCTAGGAAATAGCGTCTGCAGATGTCTAGGTATCGTAGCAATAGCTTTCTAATGCTCCTTAAAACGCGATATCGCATCTCATTTCTATGTTTCATGGTAAGATATAATATGATTTGCGAAGTGTCATGTATTCCTCGTCTACACTTCAAATGAATGTAAATGCGACACTTCCTTGCTAGGAAATAGCGTCTGCAGATGTATAGGTATCGTAGCAATAGAGTTCATATGACTCTTAAAACGCGATATCGCATCTCATTTCTATGTTTCATGGTAAGATATAATACGATTTGCGAAGTGTCATGTATTCCTCGTCTACACTTCAAATGAATGTAAATGCGACACTTCCTTGCTAGGAAATAGCGTCTGCAGATGTCTACGTATCGTAGCAATAGATTTCATATGATTCTTAAAAGGCGATATCGAATCTCATTTCTATGTTTCATGGTAAGATATAACATGATTTGCGAAGTGTTATGTATTCCTCGTCTACACTTCAAATGAATGTGAATGCGATACTTCCTCGCTAGGAAATAGCGTCTGCAGATGTCTACGTATCGTAGCAATAGCTTTCTAATGCTTCTTAAGACGCGATATCGCATCTCATTTCTACGTTTCATGGTAAGATATAATATGATTTGCGAAGTGTGATGCATTCCTCGTCAACACTTCAAATGAATGTAAATGCGACACTTCCTTGCGAGGAAATAGCGTCTGCAGATGTCTAGGTATCGTAGCAATAGAGTTCTAATGCTTCTTGAAACGCGATAACGCATCTCATTTCTATGTTTCATGGTAAGATGTAATATGATTTGCTAAGTGTTATGTATTCCTCGTCTACACTTCAAATGAATGTAAATGCGACACTTCCTTGCAAGGAAGTAGCGATTGCAGATGTTTACGTATCGAAGCAATAGAGTTCAAATGCTTCTTAAAACGAGATATTGCATCTCATATCTATGTTTCATGATGAGATATAATATACATTGCGAAGTGTTATGCATTCCTCGTCTACGATTCAAATGAATGTAAATGCGACACTTCCTTGCTAGGAAATAGCGTTTGCAGATGTTTACCTATCAAAGCAATAGAGTTCTAATGCTTCTGAAAACGCGATACCGCATCTCATTTCTATGTTTCATGGTAAGATATAATATGATTTGCGAAGTGTTATGTATTCCTTGTCTGCACTTCAAATGAATGTAAATGAGACACTTCCTTGCAAGGAAATAGCGTTTGCAGAGGTCTACGTATCGTAGCAATAGAGTTCTCATGATTCTTAAAACGCAATATCGCATCTCATTTCTATGTTTCATGGTAAGATATAATATGATTTGCGAAGTGTTATGCATTCCTCGTCTACGATTCAAATGAATGTAAATGCGACACTTCCTTGCAAGGATATAGCGTTTGCAGATGTCTACGTATCGTAGCAATAGAGTTCATATGATTCTTAAAACGCGATATCGCATCCCATTTCTATGTTTCATGGTAAGATATAACATGATTTGCGAAGTGTTATGTATTCCTCGTCAACACTTCAAATGAATGTGAATGCGATACTTCCTCGCTAGGAAATAGCGTTTGCAGATGTCTACGTATCGTAGCAATAGCTTTCTAATGCTTCTTAAAGCGCAATATCGCATCTCATTTCTACGTTTCATGATAAGATATAATATGATTTGCGATGTGTTATGTATTCCTCGTCTACACTTCAAATGAATGTGAATGCGACACTTCCTTGCTAGGAAATAGCGTCTGCAGATGTCTAGGTATCGTAGCAATAGAGTTCTATTGCTTCTTGAAACGCGATATCGCATCTCATTTCTATGTTTCATGGTAAGATGTAATGTGATTTGCGAAGTGTTATGTATTCCTCGTCTACACTTCAAATGAATGTAAATGCGACACTTCCTTTCAAGGAAGTAGCGATTGCAGATGTCTACGTATCGAAGCAATAGAGTTCAAATGCTTCTTAAAACGAGATATTGCATTTCATATCTATGTTTCATGATAAGATATAATATACATTGCGAAGTGTTATGCATTCCTCGTCTACGATTCAAATGAATGTAAATGCGACACTTCCTTGCAAGGAAATAGCGTTTGCAGATGTCTACGTATCGTAGCAATAGTGTTCATGTGATCCTTAAAACGCGATATCGCATCTCATTTCTATGTTTCATGGTAAGATATAATATGATTTGCGAAGTGTCATGTATTCCTCGTCTACACTTCAAATGAATGTGAATGCGACACTTCCTCGCTAGGAAATAGCGTTTGCAGATGTCTACGTATCGTAGCAATAGCTTTCTAATGCTTCTTAAAGCGCAATATCGCATCTCATTTCTACGTTTCATGATAAGATATAATATGATTTGCGATGTGTTATGTATTCCTCGTCTACACTTCAAATGAATGTGAATGCGACACTTCCTCGCTAGGAAATAGCGTTTGCAGATGTCTACGTATCGTAGCAATAGATTTCTAATGCTTCTTAAAACGCGATATCGCATCTCATTTCTATATTTCATGGTAAGATATAATATGATTTGCCAAGTGTTATGCATTCCTCGTCTACGATTCAAATGAATGTAAATGCGACACTTCCTTGCAAGGAAATAGCGTTTGCTGATGTCTATGTATCGTAGCAATAGGGTTCTTATGATTCTTAAAACGCGATATCGCATCTCATTCCTATGTATCATGGTAAGATATAATATGATTTGCGAAGTGTCATGTATTCCTCGTCTACACTTCAAATGAATGTAAATGCGACACTTCCTTGCTAGGAAATAGCGTCCGCAGATGTCTAGGTATCGTAGCAATAGAGTTCATATGATTCTTAAAACGCGATATCGCATCTCATTTCTATGTTTCATGGTAAGATATAATACGATTTGCGAAGTGTTATGTATTCCTCGTCTACACTTCAAATGAATGTAAATGCGACACTTCCCATGCTAGGAGATAGCGTCTGCAGATGTCTAGGTATCGTAGCAATAGAGTTCTAATGCTTCTTAAAACGCGATATCGCATCTCATTTCTATGTTTCATGGTAAGATGTAATATGATTTGCGAAGTGTTATGTATTCCTCGTCTACACTTCAAATGAATGTAAATGCGACACTTCCTTGCTAGGAAATAGCGTCTGCAGATGTCTAGGTATCGTAGCAATAGAGTTCTAATGCTTCTTGAAACGCGATATCGCATCTCATTTCTATGTTTCATGGTAAGATGTAATGTGATTTGCGAAGTGTTATGTATTCCTCGTCTACACTTCAAATGAATGTAAATGCGACACTTCCTTTCAAGGAAGTAGCGATTGCAGATGTCTACGTATCGAAGCAATGGAGTTCAAATGCTTCTTAAAACGAGATATTGCATTTCATATCTATGTTTCATGATAAGATATAATATACATTGCGAAGTGTTATGCATTCCTCGTCTACGATTCAAATGAATGTAAATGCGACACTTCCTTGCAAGGAAATAGCGTTTGCAGATGTCTACGTATCGTAGCAATAGAGTTCATGTGATCCTTAAAACGCGATATCGCATCTCATTTCTATGTTTCATGGTAAGATATAATATGATTTGCGAAGTGTCATGTATTCCTCGTCTACACTTCAAATGAATGTAAATGCGACACTTCCTTGCTAGGAAATAGCGTCTGCAGATGTATAGGTATCGTAGCAATAGAGTTCATATGATTCTTAAAACGCGATATCGCATCTCATTTCTATGTTTCATGGTAAGATATATTACGATTTGCGAAGTGTGATGTATTGCTCGTCTACACTTCAAATGAGTGTAAATGCGACACTTCCTTGCTAGGAAATAGCGTCTGCAGATGTCTAGGTATCGTAGCAATAGAGTTCTAATGCTTCTTAAAACGCGATATCGCATCTCATTTCTATGTTTCATGGTAAGATGTAATATGATTTGCGAAGTGTTATGTATTCCTCGCCTACACTTCAAATGAATGTAAATGCGACACTTCCTTGCAAGGAAGTAGCGATTGCAGATGTTTACGTATCGAAGCAATGGAGTTCAAATGCTTCTTAAAACGAGATATTGCATCTCATATCTATGTTTCATGATGAGATATAATATACATTGCGAAGTGTTATGCATTCCTCGTCTACGATTCAAATGAATGTAAATGCGACACTTCCTTGCTAGGAAATAGCGTTTGCAGATGTTTACCTATCAAAGCAATAGAGTTCTAATGCTTCTTAAAACGCGATATCGCATCTCATTTCTATGTTTCATGGTAAGATGTAATGTGATTTGCGAAGTGTTATGTATTCCTCGTCTACACTTCAAATGAATGTAAATGCGACACTTCCTTTCAAGGAAGTAGCGATTGCAGATGTCTACGTATCGAAGCAATGGAGTTCAAATGCTTCTTAAAACGAGATATTGCATTTCATATCTATGTTTCATGATAAGATATAATATACATTGCGAAGTGTTATGCATTCCTCGTCTACGATTCAAATGAATGTAAATGCGACACTTCCTTGCAAGGAAATAGGGTTTGCAGATGTCTACGTATCGTAGCAATAGTGTTCATGTGATCCTTAAAACGCGATATCGCATCTCATTTCTATGTTTCATGGTAAGATATAATATGATTTGCGAAGTGTCATGTATTCCTCGTCTACACTTCAAATGAATGTGAATGCGACACTTCCTCGCTAGGAAATAGCGTTTGCAGATGTCTACGTATCGTAGCAATAGCTTTCTAATGCTTCTTAAAGCGCAATATCGCATCTCATTTCTACGTTTCATGATAAGATATAATATGATTTGCGATGTGTTATGTATTCCTCGTCTACACTTCAAATGAATGTGAATGCGACACTTCCTCGCTAGGAAATAGCGTTTGCAGATGTCTACGTATCGTAGCAATAGATTTCTAATGCTTCTTAAAACGCGATATCGCATCTCATTTCTATATTTCATGGTAAGATATAATATGATTTGCCAAGTGTTATGCATTCCTCGTCTACGATTCAAATGAATGTAAATGCGACACTTCCTTGCAAGGAAATAGCGTTTGCAGATGTCTATGTATCGTAGCAATAGGGTTCTTATGATTCTTAAAACGCGATATCGCATCTCATTCCTATGTATCATGGTAAGATATAATATGATTTGCGAAGTGTCATGTATTCCTCGTCTACACTTCAAATGAATGTAAATGCGACACTTCCTTGCTAGGAAATAGCGTCCGCAGATGTCTAGGTATCGTAGCAATAGAGTTCATATGATTCTTAAAACGCGATATCGCATCTCATTTCTATGTTTCATGGTAAGATATAATACGATTTGCGAAGTGTCATGTATTCCTCGTCTACACTTCAAATGAATGTGAATGCGACACTTCCTCGCTAGGAAATAGCGTTTGCAGATGTCTACGTATCGTAGCAATAGCTTTCTAATGCTTCTTAAAGCGCAATATCGCATCTCATTTCTACGTTTCATGATAAGATATAATATGATTTGCGATGTGTTATGTATTCCTCGTCTACACTTCAAATGAATGTGAATGCGACACTTCCTCGCTAGGAAATAGCGTTTGCAGATGTCTACGTATCGTAGCAATAGATTTCTAATGCTTTTTAAAACGCGATATCGCATCTCATTTCTATATTTCATGGTAAGATATAATATGATTTGCCAAGTGTTATGCATTCCTCGTCTACGATTCAAATGAATGTAAATGCGACACTTCCTTGCAAGGAAATAGCGTTTGCAGATGTCTATGTATCGTAGCAATAGGGTTCTTATGATTCTTAAAACGCGATATCGCATCTCATTCCTATGTATCATGGTAAGATATAATATGATTTGCGAAGTGTCATGTATTCCTCGTCTACACTTCAAATGAATGTAAATGCGACACTTCCTTGCTAGGAAATAGCGTCCGCAGATGTCTAGGTATCGTAGCAATAGAGTTCATATGATTCTTAAAACGCGATATCGCATCTCATTTCTATGTTTCATGGTAAGATATAATACGATTTGCGAAGTGTTATGTATTCCTCGTCTACACTTCAAATGAATGTGAATGCGACACTTCCCATGCTAGGAGATAGCGTCTGCAGATGTCTAGGTATCGTAGCAATAGAGTTCTAATGCTTCTTAAAACGCGATATCGCATCTCATTTCTATGTTTCATGGTAAGATGTAATATGATTTGCGAAGTGTTATGTATTCCTCGTCTACACTTCAAATGAATGTAAATGCGACACTTCCTTGCTAGGAAATAGCGTCTGCAGATGTCTAGGTATCGTAGCAATAGAGTTCTAATGCTTCTTGAAACGCGATATCGCATCTCATTTCTATGTTTCATGGTAAGATGTAATGTGATTTGCGAAGTGTTATGTATTCCTCGTCTACACTTCAAATGAATGTAAATGCGACACTTCCTTTCAAGGAAGTAGCGATTGCAGATGTCTACGTATCGAAGCAATGGAGTTCAAATGCTTCTTAAAACTAGATATTGCATTTCATATCTATGTTTCATGATAAGATATAATATACATTGCGAAGTGTTATGCATTCCTCGTCTACGATTCAAATGAATGTAAATGCGACACTTCCTTGCAAGGAAATAGCGTTTGCAGATGTCTACGTATCGTAGCAATAGAGTTCATGTGATCCTTAAAACGCGATATCGCATCTCATTTCTATGTTTCATGGTAAGATATAATATGATTTGCGAAGTGTCATGTATTCCTCGTCTACACTTCAAATGAATGTAAATGCGACACTTCCTTGCTAGGAAATAGCGTCTGCAGATGTATAGGTATCGTAGCAATAGAGTTCATATGATTCTTAAAACGCGATATCGCATCTCATTTCTATGTTTCATGGTAAGATATATTACGATTTGCGAAGTGTGATGTATTGCTCGTCTACACTTCAAATGAATGTAAATGCGACACTTCCTTGCTAGGAAATAGCGTCTGCAGATGTCTAGGTATCGTAGCAATAGAGTTCTAATGCTTCTTAAAACGCGATATCGCATCTCATTTCTATGTTTCATGGTAAGATGTAATATGATTTGCGAAGTGTTATGTATTCCTCGCCTACACTTCAAATGAATGTAAATGCGACACTTCCTTGCTAGGAAATAGCGTCCGCAGATGTCTAGGTATCGTAGCAATAGAGTTCATATGATTCTTAAAACGCGATATCGCATCTCATTTCTATGTTTCATGGTAAGATATAATACGATTTGCGAAGTGTTATGTATTCCTCGTCTACACTTCAAATGAATGTAAATGCGACACTTCCCATGCTAGGAGATAGCGTCTGCAGATGTCTAGGAATCGTAGCAATAGAGTTCTAATGCTTCTTAAAACGCGATATCGCATCTCATTTCTATGTTTCATGGTAAGATGTAATATGATTTGCGAAGTGTTATGTATTCCTCGCCTACACTTCAAATGAATGTAAATGCGACACTTCCTTGCAAGGAAGTAGCGATTGCAGATGTTTACGTATCGAAGCAATGGAGTTCAAATGCTTCTTAAAACGAGATATTGCATCTCATATCTATGTTTCATGATGAGATATAATATACATTGCGAAGTGTTATGCATTCCTCGTCTACGATTCAAATGAATGTAAATGCGACACTTCCTTGCTAGGAAATAGCGTTTGCAGATGTTTACCTATCAAAGCAATAGAGTTCTAATGCTTCTTAAAACGCGATATCGCATCTCATTTCTATGTTTCATGGCAAGATATAATATGATTTGCGAAGTGTTATGTATTCCTTGTCTGCACTTCAAATAAATGTAAATGAGACACTTCCTTGCAAGGAAATAGCGTTTGCAGAGGTCTACGTATCGTAGCAATAGAGTTCTCATGATTCTTAAAACGCAATATCGCATCTCATTTCTATGTTTCATGGTAAGATATAATATGATTTGCGAAGTGTTATGCATTCCTCGTCTACGATTCAAATGAATGTAAATGCGACACTTCCTTGCAAGGATATAGTGTTTGCAGATGTCTACGTATCGTAGCAATAGAGTTCATATGATTCTTAAAACGCGATATCGCATCCCATTTCTATGTTTCATGGTAAGATATAACATGATTTGCGAAGTGTTATGTATTCCTCGTCAACACTTCAAATGAATGTGAATGCGATACTTCCTCGCTAGGAAATAGCGTTTGCAGATGTCTACGTATCGTAGCAATAGCTTTCTAATGCTTCTTAAAACGCAATATCGCATCTCATTTCTACGTTTCATGATAAGATATAATATGATTTGCGATGTGTTATGTATTCCTCGTCTACACTTCAAATGAATGTGAATGCGACACTTCCTCGCTAGGAAATAGCGTTTGCAGATGTCTACGTATCGTAGCAATAGATTTCTAATGCTTCTTAAAACGCGATATCGCATCTCATTTCTATATTTCATGGTAAGATATAATATGATTTGCGAAGTGTTATGCATTCCTCGTCTACGATTCAAATGAATGTAAATGCGACACTTCCTTGCAAGGAAATAGCGTTTGCAGATGTCTATGTATCGTAGCAATAGGGTTCTTATGATTCTTAAAACGCGATATCGCATCTCATTTCTATGTTTCATGGTAAGATATAATATGATTTGCGAAGTGTCATGTATTCCTCGTCTACACTTCAAATGAATGTGAATGCGACACTTCCTCGCTAGGAAATAGCGTTTGCAGATGTCTACGCATCGTAGCAATAGAGTTCATATGATTCTTAAAACGCGATATCGCATCTCATTCCTATGTATCATGGTAAGATATAATATGATTTGCGAAGTGTCATGTATTCCTCGTCTACACTTCAAATGAATGTAAATGCGACACTTCCCATGCTAGGAGATAGCGTCTGCAGATGTCTAGGTATCGTAGCAATAGAGTTCTAATGCTTCTTAAAACGCGATATCGCATCTCATTTCTATGTTTCATGGTAAGATGTAATATGATTTGCGAAGTGTTATGTATTCCTCGTCTACACTTCAAATGAATGTAAATGCGACACTTCCTTGCTAGGAAATAGCGTCTGCAGATGTCTAGGTATCGTAGCAATAGAGTTCTAATGCTTCTTGAAACGCGATATCGCATCTCATTTCTATGTTTCATGGTAAGATGTAATGTGATTTGCGAAGTGTTATGTATTCCTCGTCTACACTTCAAATGAATGTAAATGCGACACTTCCTTTCAAGGAAGTAGCGATTGCAGATGTCTACGTATCGAAGCAATAGAGTTCAAATGCTTCTTAAAACGAGATATTGCATTTCATATCTATGTTTCATGATAAGATATAATATACATTGCGAAGTGTTATGCATTCCTCGTCTACGATTCAAATGAATGTAAATGCGACACTTCCTTGCAAGGAAATAGCGTTTGCAGATGTCTACGTATCGTAGCAATAGAGTTCATGTGATCCTTAAAACGCGATATCGCATCTCATTTCTATGTTTCATGGTAAGATATAATATGATTTGCGAAGTGTCATGTATTCCTCGTCTACACTTCAAATGAATGTAAATGCGACACTTCCTTGCTAGGAAATAGCGTCTGCAGATGTATAGGTATCGTAGCAATAGAGTTCATATGATTCTTAAAACGCGATATCGCATCTCATTTCTATGTTTCATGGTAAGATATATTACGATTTGCGAAGTGTGATGTATTCCTCGTCTACACTTCAAATGAATGTAAATGCGACACTTCCTTGCTAGGAAATAGCGTCTGCAGATGTCTAGGTATCGTAGCAATAGAGTTCTAATGCTTCTTAAAACGCGATATCGCATCTCATTTCTATGTTTCATGGTAAGATGTAATATGATTTGCGAAGTGTTATGTATTCCTCGCCTACACTTCAAATGAATGTAAATGCGACACTTCCTTGCAAGGAAGTAGCGATTGCAGATGTTTACGTATCGAAGCAATGGAGTTCAAATGCTTCTTAAAACGAGATATTGCATCTCATATCTATGTTTCATGATGAGATATAATATACATTGCGAAGTGTTATGCATTCCTCGTCTACGATTCAAATGAATGTAAATGCGACACTTCCTTGCTAGGAAATAGCGTTTGCAGATGTTTACCTATCAAAGCAATAGAGTTCTAATGCTTCTTAAAACGCGATATCGCATCTCATTTCTATGTTTCATGGCAAGATATAATATGATTTGCGAAGTGTTATGTATTCCTTGTCTGCACTTCAAATGAATGTAAATGAGACACTTCCTTGCAAGGAAATAGCGTTTGCAGAGGTCTACGTATCGTAGCAATAGAGTTCTCATGATTCTTAAAACGCAATATCGCATCTCATTTCTATGTTTCATGGTAAGATATAATATGATTTGCGAAGTGTTATGCATTCCTCGTCTACGATTCAAATGAATGTAAATGCGACACTTCCTTGCAAGGATATAGTGTTTGCAGATGTCTACGTATCGTAGCAATAGAGTTCATATGATTCTTAAAACGCGATATCGCATCCCATTTCTATGTTTCATGGTAAGATATAACATGATTTGCGAAGTGTTATGTATTCCTCGTCAACACTTCAAATGAATGTGAATGCGATACTTCCTCGCTAGGAAATAGCGTTTGCAGATGTCTACGTATCGTAGCAATAGCTTTCTAATGCTTCTTAAAACGCAATATCGCATCTCATTTCTACGTTTCATGATAAGATATAATATGATTTGCGATGTGTTATGTATTCCTCGTCTACACTTCAAATGAATGTGAATGCGACACTTCCTCGCTAGGAAATAGCGTTTGCAGATGTCTACGTATCGTAGCAATAGATTTCTAATGCTTCTTAAAACGCGATATCGCATCTCATTTCTATATTTCATGGTAAGATATAATATGATTTGCGAAGTGTTATGCATTCCTCGTCTACGATTCAAATGAATGTAAATGCGACACTTCCTTGCAAGGAAATAGCGTTTGCAGATGTCTATGTATCGTAGCAATAGGGTTCTTATGATTCTTAAAACGCGATATCGCATCTCATTTCTATGTTTCATGGTAAGATATAATATGATTTGCGAAGTGTCATGTATTCCTCGTCTACACTTCAAATGAATGTGAATGCGACACTTCCTCGCTAGGAAATAGCGTTTGCAGATGTCTACGCATCGTAGCAATAGAGTTCATATGATTCTTAAAACGCGATATCGCATCTCATTCCTATGTATCATGGTAAGATATAATATGATTTGCGAAGTGTCATGTATTCCTCGTCTACACTTCAAATGAATGTAAATGCGACACTTCCTTGCTAGGAAATAGCGTCCGCAGATGTCTAGGTATCGTAGCAATAGAGTTCATATGATTCTTAAAACGCGATATCGCATCTCATTTCTATGTTTCATGGTAAGATATAATACGATTTGCGAAGTGTTATGTATTCCTCGTCTACACTTCAAATGAATGTAAATGCGACACTTCCCTGCTAGGAGATAGCGTCTGCAGATGTCTAGGTATCGTAGCAATAGGGTTCTAATGCTTCTTAAAACGCGATATCGCATCTCATTTCTATGTTTCATGGTAAGATGTAATATGATTTGCGAAGTGTTATGTATTCCTCGTCTACACTTCAAATGAATGTAAATGCGACACTTCCTTGCTAGGAAATAGCGTCTGCAGATGTCTAGGTATCGTAGCAATAGAGTTCTAATGCTTCTTGAAACGCGATATCGCATCTCATTTCTATGTTTCATGGTAAGATGTAATGTGATTTGCGAAGTGTTATGTATTCCTCGTCTACACTTCAAATGAATGTAAATGCGACACCTCCTTTCAAGGAAGTAGCGATTGCAGATGTCTACGTATCGAAGCAATAGAGTTCAAATGCTTCTTATAACGAGATATTGCATCTCATATCTATGTTTCATGATAAGATATAATATACATTGCGAAGTGTTATGCATTCCTCGTCTACGATTCAAATGAATGTAAATGCGACACTTCCTTGCAAGGAAATAGCGTTTGCAGATGTCTACGTATCGTAGCAATAGAGTTCATGTGATCCTTAAAACGCGATATCGCATTTCATTTCTATGTTTCATGGTAAGATATAATATGATTTGCGAAGTGTCATGTATTCCTCGTCTACACTTCAAATGAATGTAAATGCGACACTTCCTTGCAAGGAAGTAGCGATTGCAGATGTTTACGTATCGAAGCAATAGAGTTCAAATGCTTCTTAAAACGAGATATTGCATCTCATATCTATGTTTCATGATAAGAAATAATATACATTGCGAAGTGTTATGCATTCCTCGTCTACGATTCAAATGAATGTAAATGCGACACTTCCTTGCAAGGAAATAGCGTTTGCAGATGTCTACGTATCGTAGCAATAGAGTTCTAATGCTTCTTATAACGCGATATCGCATCTCATTTCTATGTTTCATGGTAAGATGTAATATGATTTGCGAAGTGTTATGTATTCCTCCTCTACACTTCAAATGAATGTAAATGCGACACTTCCTTGCAAGGATGTAGCGATTGCAGATGTCTACGTATCGAAGCAATAGAGTTCTTATGATTCTTAAAACGCGATATCGCATCTCATTTCTATGTTTCATGGTAAGATATAATATGGTTTGCGAAGTGTCATGTATTTCTCGTCTACACTTCAAATGAATGTGAATGCGACACTTCCTCGCTAGGAAAGAGCGTTTGCAGATGTCTACGTATCGTAGCAATAGAGTTCATATGATACTTAAAACGCGATATCGCATCTCATTTCTATGTTTCATGGTAAGATATAATATGATTTGCGAAGTGTCATGTATTCCTCGTCTACACTTCAAATGAATGTAAATGCGACACTTCCTTGCTAGGAAATAGCGTCTGCAGATGTATAGGTATCGTAGCAATAGAGTTCATATGATTGTTAAAACGCGATATCGCATCTCATTTCTATGTTTCATGGTAAGATATAATACGATTTGCGAAGTGTCATGTATTCCTCGTCTACACTTCAAATGAATGTAAATGCGACACTTCCTTGCTAGGAAATAGCGCCTGCAGATGTCTAGGTATCGTAGCAATAGAGTTCTAATGCTTCTTAAAACGCGATATCGCATCTCATTTCTATGTTTCATGGTAAGATGTAATATGATTTGCGAAGTGTTATGTATTCCTCGTCTACACTTCAAATGAATGTAAATGCGACACTTCCTTGCCAGGAAATAGCGTTTGCAAATGTCTACGTATCGAAGCAATAGAGTTCTTATGATTCTTAAAACGCGATATCGCATCTCATTTCTATGTTTCATGGTAAGATATAATATGGTTTGCGAAGTGTCATGTATTCCTCGTCTACACTTCAATTGAATGTGAATGCGACACTTCCTCGCTAGGAAATAGCGTCTGCAGATGTCTACGTATCGTAGCAATAGATTTCATATGATACTTAAAAGGCGGTATCGAATCTCATTTCTATGTTTCATGGTAAGATATAACATGATTTGCGAAGTGTTATGTATTCCTCGTCTACACTTCAAATGAATGTGAATGCGATACTTCCTCGCTAGGAAATAGCGTCTGCAGATGTCTACGTATCGTAGCAATAGCTTTCTAATGCTTCTTAAGACGCGATATCGCATCTCATTTCTACGTTTCATGGTAAGATATAATATGATTTGCGAAGTGTGATGTATTCCTCGTCAACACTTCAAATGAATGTAAATGCGACACTTCCTTGCTAGGAAATAGCGTCTGCAGATGTCTAGGTATCGTAGCAATAGAGTTCTAATGCTTCTTGAAACGCGATAACGCATCTCATTTCTATGTTTCATGGTAAGATGTAATATGATTTGCTAAGTGTTATGTATTCCTCGTCTACACTTCAAATGAATGTAAATGCGACACTTCCTTGCAAGGAAGTAGCGATTGCAGATGTTTACGTATCGAAGCAATGGAGTTCAAATGCTTCTTAAAACGAGATATTGCATCTCATATCTATGTTTCATGATGAGATATAATATACATTGCGAAGTGTTATGCATTCCTAGTCTACGATTCAAATGAATGTAAATGCGACACTTCCTTGCTAGGAAATAGCGTTTGCAGATGTTTACCTATCAAAGCAATAGAGTTCTAATGCTTCTTAAAACGCGATATCGCATCTCATTTCTATGTTTCATGGTAAGATATAATATGATTTGCGAAGTGTTTTGTATTCCTTGTCTGCACTTCAAATGAATGTAAATGAGACACTTCCTTGCAAGGAAATAGCGTTTGCAGAGGTCTACGTATCGTAGCAATAGAGTTCTCATGATTCTTAAAACGCAATATCGCATCTCATTTCTATGTTTCATGGTAAGATATAATATGATTTGCGAAGTGTTATGCATTCCTCGTCTACGATTCAAATGAATGTAAATGCGACACTTCCTTGCAAGGATATAGCGTTTGCAGATGTCTACGTATCGTAGCAATAGAGTTCATATGATTCTTAAAACGCGATATCGCATCCCATTTCTATGTTTCATGGTAAGATATAACATGATTTGCGAAGTGTTATGTATTCCTCGTCAACACTTCAAATGAATGTGAATGCGATACTTCCTCGCTAGGAAATAGCGTTTGCAGATGTCTACGTATCGTAGCAATAGCTTTCTAATGCTTCTTAAAACGCAATATCGCATCTCATTTCTACGTTTCATGATAAGATATAATATGATTTGCGATGTGTTATGTATTCCTCGTCTACACTTCAAATGAATGTGAATGCGACACTTCCTCGCTAGGAAATAGCGTTTGCAGATGTCTACGTATCGTAGCAATAGATTTATAATGCTTCTTAAAACGCGATATCGCATCTCATTTCTATATTTCATGGTAAGATATAATATGATTTGCGAAGTGTTATGCATTCCTCGTCTACGATTCAAATGAATGTAAATGCGACACTTCCTTGCAAGGAAATAGCGTTTGCAGATGTCTATGTATCGTAGCAATAGGGTTCTTATGATTCTTAAAACGCGATATCGCATCTCATTTCTATGCTTCATGGTAAGATATAATACGATTTGCGAAGTGTCATGTATTCCTCGTCTACACATCAAATGAATGTAAATGCGACACTTCCCTGCTAGGAGATAGCGTCTGCTGATGTCTAGGTATCGTAGCAATAGAGTTCTAATGCTTCTTAAAACGCGATATCGCATCTCATTTCTATGTTTCATGGTAAGATGTAATATGATTTGCGAAGTGTTATGTATTCCTCGTCTACACTTCAAATGAATGTAAATGCGACACTTCCTTGCTAGGAAATAGCGTCTGCAGATGTCTAGGTATCGTAGCAATAGAGTTCTAATGCTTCTTGAAACGCGATATCGCATCTCATTTCTATGTTTCATGGTAAGATATAATACGATTTGCTAAGTGTCATGTATACCTCGTCTACACTTCAAATGAATGTAAATGCGACACTTCCTTGCAAGGAAGTAGCGATTGCAGATGTCTACGTATCGCAGCAATAGAGTTCAAATGCTTCTTAAAACGGGATATTGCATCTCATATCTATGTTTCATGATAAGATATAATATACATTGCGAAGTGTCATGTATTCCTCGTTTACACTTCAAATGAATGTGAATGCGACACTTCCTCGCTAGGAAATAGCGTTTGCAGATGTCTACGTATCGTAGCAATAGAGTTCATATGATCCTTAAAACGCGATATCGCATCTCATTCCTATGTTTCATGGTAAGATATAATATGATTTGCGAAGTGTCATGTATTCCTCGTCTACACTTCAAATGAATGTAAATGCGACACTTCCTTGCTAGGAAATAGCGTCTGCTGATGTCTAGGTATCGTAGCAATAGAGTTCATGTGATTCTTAAAACGCGATATCGCATCTCATTTCTATGTTTCATGGTAAGATATAATACGATTTGCGAAGTGTCATGTATTCCTCGTCTACACTTCAAATGAATGTAAATGCGACAATTCCTTTCAAGGAAGTAGCGATTGCAGATGTCTACGTATCGAAGCAATAGAGTTCAAATGCTTCTTAAAACGAGATATTGCATCTCATATCTATGTTTCATGATAAGATATAATATACATTGCGAAGTGTTATGCATTCCTCGTCTACGATTCAAATGAATGTAAATGCGACACTTCCTTGCAAGGAAATAGCGTTTGCAGATGTCTACGTATCGTAGCATTAGAGTTCATGTGATTCTTAAAACGCGATATCGCATCTCATTTCTATGTTTCATGGTAAGATATAATATGATTTGCGAAGTGTCATGTATTCCTCGTCTACACTTCAAATGAATGTGAATGCGACACTTCCTCGCTAGGAAATAGCGTTTGCAGATGTCTACGTATCGTAGCAATAGAGTTCATATGATCCTTAAAACGCGATATCGCATCTCATTCCTATGTTTCATGGTAAGATATAATATGATTTGCGAAGTGTCATGTATTCCTCGTCTACACTTCAAATGAATGTAAATGCGACACTTCCTTGCTAGGAAGTAGCGTTTGCAGATGTCTACGTATCGAAGCAATAGAGTTCTAATGCTTCTTAAAACGCGAAATCGCATCTCATTTCTATATTTCATGGTAAGATATAATATGATTTGCGAAGTGTTATGCATTCCTCGTCTACGATTCAAATGAATGTAAATGCGACACTTCCTTGCAAGGAAATAGCGTTTGCAGATGTCTAGGTATCGTAGCAAATAGTGCTGTAATGCTTCTTAAAACGCGATATCGCATCTCATTTCTATGTTTCATGGTAAGATGTAATATGATTCGCGAAGTGTTATGTATCCTTCGTCTACACTTCAAATGAATGTAAATGCGACACTTCCTTGCAAGGAAGTAGCGTTTGCAGATGTCTACGTATCGAAGCAATACAGTTCTAATGCTTCTTAAAACGCGAAATCGCATCTTATTTCTATCTTTCATGGTAAGATATAATATGATTTGCGAAGTGTTATGCATTCCTCGTCTACGATTCAAATGAATGTAAATGCGACACTTCCTTGCAAGGAAATAGCGTTTGCATATGTCTACGTATCGTAGCAATAGAGTTCATGTGATTCTTAAAACGCGATATCGCATCTCATTTCTATGTTTCATGATAAGATATAACATGATTTGCGAAGCGTTATGTATTCCTCGTCAACACTTCACATGAATGTGAATGCGATACTTCATCGCTAGGAAATAGCGTTTGCAGATGTCTACGTATCGTAGCAATAGCTTTCTAATGCTTCTTAAAACGCGATATCGCATCTCATTTCTACGTTTCATGGTATGATATAATATGATTTGCGAAGTGTGATGTATTGCTCGTCAACACTTCAAATGAATGTAAATGCGACACTTCCTTGCTAGGAAATAGCGTCTGCAGATGTCTAGGTATCGTAGCAATAGAGTTCTAATGCTTCTAGAAACGCGATATCGTATCTCATTTCTATGTTTCATGGTAAGATTTAATATGATTTGCGAAGTGTTATGTATTCCTCGCCTACACTTCAAATGAATGTAAATGCGACACTTCCTTGCAAGGAAGTAGCGATTGCAGATGTCTACGTATCGAAGCAATAGAGTTCAAATGCTTCTTAAAACGGGATATTGCATCTCATATCTATGTTTCATGATAAGATATAATATACATTGCGAAGTGTTATGCATTCCTCGTCTACGATTCAAATGAATGTAAATGCGACACTTCCTTGCAAGGAAATAGCGTTTGCAGATGTCTACGTATCGTAGCAATAGAGTTCTTATGATTCTTAAAACGCGATATCGCATCTCATTTCTATGTTTCATGGTAAGATATAATATACATTGCGAAGTTTTATGCATTCCTCGTCTACGATTCAAATGAATGTAAATGCGACACTTCCTTGCAAGGAAATAGCGTTTGCAGATGTCTACGTATCGTAGCAATAGGGTTCATATGATTCTTAAAACGCGATATCGCATCTCATTTCTATGTTTCATGGTAAGATATAATACGATTTGCTAAGTGTCATGTATACCTCGTCTACACTTCAAATGAATGTAAATGCGACACTTCCTTGCAAGGAAGTAGCGATTGCAGATGTTTACGTATCGAAGCAATAGAGTTCAAATGCTCCTTAAAACGAGATATTGCATCTCATATCTATGTTTCATGATAAGATATAATATACATTGCGAAGTGTTATGCATTCCTCGTCTACGATTCAAATGAATGTAAATGCGACACTTCCTTGCAAGGAAATAGCGTTTGCAGATGTCTACGTATCGTAGAAATAGAGTTCTTATGATTCTTAAAACGCGATATCGCATCTCATTTCTATGCTTCATGGTAAGATATAATATGATTTGCGAAGTGTCATGTATTCCTCGTCTACACTTCAAATGAATGTGAATGCGACACTTCCTCGCTAGGAAATAGCGTTTGCAGATGTCTACGTATCGTAGCAATAGAGTTCATATGATTCTTAAAACGCGATATCGCATCTCATTTCTATGTTTCATGGTAAGATATAATATGATTTGCGAAGTGACATGTATTCCTCGTCTACACTTCAAATGAATGTAAATGCGACACTTCTTTGCTAGGAAACAGCATCTGCAGATGTCTAGGTATCGTAGCAATAGCTTTCTAATGCTTCTTAAAACGCGATATCGCATCTCATTTCTATCTTTCATGGTAAGATATAATATGATTTGCGAAGTGTTATGTATTCCTCGTCTACACTTCAAATGAATGTGAATGCGACACTTCCTTGCTAGGAAATAGCGTCTGCAGATGTCTAGGTATCGTAGCAATAGAGTTCTAATGCTTCTTAAAACGAGATATTGCATCTCATATTTATGTTTCATGATAAGATATAATATACATTGCGAAGTGTTATGCATTCCTCGACTACGATTCAAATGAATGTAAATGCGACACTTCCTTGCAAGGAAATAGCGTTTGCAGATGTCTACGTATCGTAGCAATAGACTTCTTATGATTCTTAAAACGCGATATCGCATCTCATTTCTATGTTTCATGGTAAGATATAATATGATTTGCGAAGTGTCATGTATTCCTCGTCTACACTTCAAATGAATGTAAATGCGACACTTCCTTGAAAGGAAATGGCGATTGCAGATGTCTAAGTATCGAAGCAATATAGTTCAGATGCTTCTTAAAACGAGATATTGCATCTCATATCTATGTTTCATGATAAGATATAATATACATTGCGAAGTGTTATGCATTCCTCGTCTACGATTCAAATGAATGTAAATGCGACACTTCCTTGCAAGGAAATAGCGTTTGCAGATGTCTACGTATCGTAGCAATAGAGTTCATATGATTCTTAAAACGCGATATCGCATCTCATTTCTATGTTTCATGGTAAGATATAATATGATTTGCGAAGTGTCATGTATTCCTCGTCTACACTTCAAATGAATGTAAATGCAACACTTCCTTGCAAGGACATAGCGTTTGCAGATGTTTACCTATCAAAGCAATAGAGTTCTAATGCTTCTTAAAACGCGATATCGCATCTCATTTCTATGTTTCATGGTAAGATATAATATGATTTGCGAAGTGTTATGTATTCCTCGTCTACACTTCAAATGAATGTAAATGCGACACTTCCTTGCAAAGAAATAGCGTTTGCAGATGTCTACGTATCGTAGCAATAGATATGTAATGCTTCTTAAAACGCGATATCGCATCTCATTTCTACGTTTCATGGTAAGATATAATATGATTTGCGAAGTGTCATGTATTCCTCGTCTACTATTCAAATGAGTGTAAATGCGACACTTCCTAGCAAGGAAATAGCGTTTGCAAATTTCTACGTATCGTAGCTATAGTGTTCTAATGCTCTTAAAACGCGATATCGCATCTCATTTCTATGTTTCATGGTAAGATGTAATATGATTTGCGAAGTGTTATGTGTTCCTCGTCTACACTTCAAATGAATGTAAATGCGACACTTCCTTGCAAGGAAATAGCGTTTGCAGATATCTACCTATCGTAGCAATACAGTTCTTATGATTCTTAAAACGCGATATCGCATCTCATTTCTATGTTTCATGGTAAGAAATAATATGATTTGCGAAGTGTCATGTGTTCCTCGTCTACACTTCAAATGAATGTAAATGCGACACTTCCTTGAAAGGAAATAGCGATTGCAGATGTCTACGTATCGAAGCAATATAGTTCAAATGCTTCCTAAAACGAGATATTGCATCTCATATCTATGTTTCATGATAAGATATAATATACATTGCGAAGTGTTATGCATTCCTCGTCTACGATTCAAATGAATGTAAATGCGACACTTCCTTGCAAGGAAATAGCGTTTGCAGATGTCTACGTATCGTAGCAATAGAGTTCATATGATTCTTAAAACGCGATATCGCATCTCATTTCTATGTTTCATGGTAAGATATAATACGATTTGCGAAGTGTCATGTATTCCTCGTCTACACTTCAAATGAATGTAAATGCGACACTTCCTTGCTAGGAAATAGCGTCTGCAGATGTCTAGGTATCGTAGCAATAGATTTCTAATGCCTCTTAAAAAGCGATATCGCATCTCATTTCTATATTTCATGGTAAGATATAATATGATTTGCGAAGTGTCATGTATTCCTCGTCTACACTTCAAATGAATGTAAATGCAACACTTCCTCGCTAGGAAATAGCGTTTGCAGATGTCTACGTATCGTAGCAATAGAGTTCAGATGATTCTTAAAACGCGATATCGCATCTCATTTCTATGTTTCATGGTAAGATATAACATGATTTGCGAAGTGTTATGTATTCCTCGTCTACACTTCAAATGAGTGTGAATGCGATACTTCCTCGCTTGGAAATAGCGTTTGCAGATGTCTACGTATCGTAGCAATAGCTTTCTAATGCTTCTTATACCGCGATATCGCATCTCATTTCTATGTTTCATGGTAAGATATAATATGATTTGCGAAGTGTCATGTATTCCTCGTCTACACTTCAAATGAATGTAAATGCGACACTTCCTTGCTAGGAAATAGCGTCTGCAAATGTCTAGGTATCGTAGCAATAGAGTTCATATGATTCTTAAAACGCGATATAGCATCTCATTTCTATGTTTCATGGTAAGATATAATACGATTTGCGAAGTGTCATGTATTCCTCGTCCACACTTCAAATGAATGTAAATGCGACACTTCCTTGCTAGGAAATAGCGTCTGCAGATGTCTAGGTATCGTAGCAATAGTGTTCTAATGCTTCTTAAAACGCGATATCGCACCTCATTACTATGTTTCATGGTAAGATATAATATGATTTGCGAAGTGTCATGTATTCCTCGTCTACACTTCAATTGAATGTAAATGCGACACTTCCTTGAAAGGAGGTAGCGATTGCAGATGTCTACGTATCGTAGCAATAGAGTTCATATGATTCTTAAAACGCGATATCGCATCTCATTTCTATGTTCATGGTAAGATATAATACGATTTGCGAAGTGTCATGTATTCCTCGTCTACACTTCAAATGAATGTAAATGCGACACTTCCTTGCTAGGAAATAGCGTCTGCAGATGTCTAGGTATCGTAGCAATAGTGTTCCAATGCTTCTTAAAACGCGATATCGCACTTCATTTCTATGTTTCATGGTAAGATATAATACGATTTGCGAAGTGTCATGTATTCCTCGTCTACACTTCAAATGAATGTAAATGCGACACTTCCTTGCTAGGAAATAGCGTCTGCAGATGTCTAGGTATCGTAGCAATAGTGTTCTAATGCTTCTTAAAACGCGATATCGCACTTCATTTCTATGTTTCATGGTAAGATATAATATGATTTGCGAAGTGTCATGTATTCCTCGTCTACACTTCAAATGAATGTAAATGCGACACTTCCTCGCTAGGAAATAGCGTTTGCAGATGTCTACGTATCGTAGCAATAGATTTCTAATGCTTCTTAAAAAGCGATATCGCATCTCATTTCTATATTTCATGGTAAGATATAATATGATTTGCGAAGTGTCATGTATTCCTCGTCTACACTTCAAATGAATGTAAATGCAACACTTCCTTGCAAGGAAATAGCGTTTGCAGATGTTTACCTATCAAAGCAATAGAGTTCTAATGCTTCTTAAAACGCGATATCGCATCTCATTTCTATGTTTCATGGTAAGATATAATATGATTTGCGAAGTGTTATGTATTCCTTGTCTGCACTTCAAATGAATGTAAATGAGACACTTCCTTGCAAGGAAATAGCGTTTGCAGATGTCTGCGTATCGTAGCAATAGTGTTCATATGATTCTTAAAACGCGATATCGCATCTCAATTCTATGTTTCATGGTAAGATATAACATGATTTGCGAAGTGTTATGTATTCCTCGTCTACACTTCAAATGAATGTGAATGCGATACTTCCTCGCTTGGAAATAGCGTTTGCAGATGTCTACGTATCGTAGCAATAGCTTTCTAATGCTTCTTAAAACGCGATATCGCATCTCATTTCTATGTTTCATGGTAAGATATAATATGATTTGCGAAGTGTCATGTATTCCTCGTCTACACTTCAAATGAATGTAAATGCGACACTTCCTTGCTAGGAAATAGCGTCTGCAAATGTCTAGGTATCGTAGCAATAGAGTTCATATGATTCTTAAAACGCGATATCGCATCTCATTTCTATGTTTCATGGTAGGATATAATACGATTTGCGAAGTGTCATGTATTCCTCGTCTACACTTCAAATGAATGTAAATGCGACACTTCCTTGCTAGGAAATAGCGTCTGCAGATGTCTAGGTATCGTAGCAATAGTGTTCTAATGCTTCTTAAA